>NW_024537701.1:0-83874 GCF_016628075.1 Suillus paluster | reverse complement strand
CCGCCCGTACGCCAAGACCACATCCACTGCTCCAGTACAGTCAATCGGGCAGAACATTGCTCCATGGGCTACGCTCAACGCTGGGATCTCACCTGCGAAGCCGTCTCCACCGAGGAATGCAAAAGCACCCGCAGCGACCTTTAAACTCACGCACAAGCGCACACTGAGCCCTGCGCCTGCAGCAGAGCCCGAGCCCGTCTTCAAAGCACTGCGCCCTGCCACAACGAGGGTGCCAGTATCTGTATCGGGACGCACTGTGTTTGCAGCGCCTGCGGGCTTGCCGTTCATGGGTAACCCGGATCGTTCGCCGTCATCTCGCACGTTTGGTTCTGTGCATTCAAAGTCGAGCTCTCGTGGGTCGCTTGGCACTAGTCCGGTGTTCAAGAAGGCGAGAGGACACGAGAGGAAGCAGTCGTCGCTTGTGCCTGTGGAGCATGCTTGTGGTATTGTGAAACCGCTTGACAGCCCAAGTCTACCCATTGCCCCTGATGCACGCCGCAATCTTGGTCTTGCAGGGACGTTGGGCGGGTCTATAGGAGAACAAGAATTGGACGCGAGTGATCCGGACTCAGACATCCCAGATGAATTGCAGATTATTTTATCGAGTTCCGATCATGAAGCCGACGATACGTTGTCGTTCCATCCTAATCCGACGATCGCGCACCCACCATTGCCCTCGCCTGGCCTCCCGCCTGAAATGCCACTCCCCTCACCCAAAGCCGAAGTCCCTGTGTTCCGCGCTAATGTCATCGATGAGGACGAGCACCAAGCTGATATCGAAGAAGCTGGGATGTCATCCGAGGACGATACCAAAAAATCCTTTGACTTTACGGGCGAGCTGCAGAAGCTGAATGAGTCTGGAGGGTCTGATAGGCTTAGCTTCGTGGAGCAGCTGGAGAACGCGTTCCGCACCCCTGCCAAGATCGATCTGCGGTACGACTTTGACCTGCAACTCGGTGTTCCGCCTGTGCCCAAGATCCCGTCATTGCAGGCGGAACTAGAGCGCGCGGGAGATAGCACGTTCAGCTTAGCTATGGACTGTACCTTGCAGGACGCGGAGTTCTTACCTCAAGGTTTCCCGATGGATGTGGACGCCGAACCTTCGTTGCTTCCTGGAACGGATAGCTTTGCCACGACGAATGATGGGGAGGATGAAGATTTCCTATGTGCAGAGCGTCCTGTCTTGAGGAATGCTGGGTCCATGATGTCGCGTCCATCGGAAGGACAGCTCAATAGGGACTTCAAGTTTGGTGGCAAGCCATCGCCCGCACCCTTTGCTGAAACGATCGAGGAGCCGCTAACACTCTCGGATATCATTCCTCCTTCTGCTATTGCCAAGTCCCTCTCTGCAACGTCTTTGGCTGATGATGAATCCGCCGTTCCTCAAGTCCATATTTGCAAAGGCAGTTGAAATTCCCTCACCTCCCATCCGCTCTCGCTTCGATTCAGACTCTAGCTCGAAGCGCATCGCGCGCTCGGCTGCACACAATTCAAATGTCCCAGGCCATTACAGAAACTCTTCGGAGCTGAGCTTTGCGGGCTTTGACTCGTTCGCAGAGGTGAGAAGAGGATTCGAGTTCCGCGACGATCGTCCGAATTTCTACCCTCCGCCGGGAGCCACTTCGCGTGGTCAGCACAACAGACGCGAGTCTTTGTTCAGCATTGCGTCCGTCTCGTCATATGGACAGGTCATCAATCATGGGTCGACGGATCCTTTCGACTACGGGGCTATGGGACCACCACTCCCAAGTCTTCGGGAACGTCCTTCCTCGGACGAATTCTCGTTCTCCATGTCGTCTCTTGATGATACATTCTCGTTCATCCACAGACAGCCTCGCAGGAAACGCGTTGATAGTGATGCGTCCAGCTTCTACTTCCGTGCCCCAGTGCACTCGCAGATGCACCCGTACAATCGCGTTACCAGTCATCGCCGCCACTCGTCGTCAGCCTCCGTTGCATCGTTGGGTCCGCCAATCAGCTTGTACAACCGCAGCAATGGACATCACCGCCGCAGTGGCTCGACGACTAGCATGAGCAGCTTTGCGCAGTCGTACGCTCATGGCGGGCGTGCTTCCTGGGCTAGACACCGCCCAGAGTTCTCTGTTGACTCCATGGTCAGCGACTTCTCGGGGGTTCATCTCGGGAGACCAGGGCTCGGAGACAAGATGCTCGATTCTGCACTGGATCGTGGCATGCCACTTACCGCCATTTCTGCATCACCGCCCGAAAGCCCTGCCGGAAGCGTCCGAAGCGAGCAGTTCCTGAGTGGTCAGTACGCGAATCGCACATCCTATGACTCGATCATGGGTTCGGACCTTGAGCCTCAGCCAGCGTCCAACATAGAAGACTCGCTCTTTGAGAAGACCGGCCACAGGACATCGGTTTCTTCGTCTGACTCTGCGTTCTTCGGTGTGGACTCTTCGCATGCGCCACCTCAATTCAAACGGTTATCAAGCTTTAGCATTGCCAGTGTTCATAGTCCGCAGAAGGAAGATGACACGATGATCAGCGTAAGTTGCTGGGATTATGCTTGCTAATTTGTTGTTTACTTCTATCTCTTGCAGATGCTTGGTGGTGGCCATGTTCGACGCCGCTCAGTAGGATCGATGATCGAAGCGTCACCTTGTCGTCAAGTTGAAAGGAGGAAACACACAGCAGTCGACGCTCCCCAACCAACCTTCCGTCTCAAGGGCAAGCTCCAGGATGACTACGAATCTCCGAAGAGCAGAGTTATTGGAACCAAGCCATCGATCGCTTCGACTGCACACTCAGTGAAGTTCGGTGACGAGCGCATGATTAGAGCCAAGCACGGTCTTTTAGAGAGGCAGAGTTTGGAGAACACTGTGTTGATTGCGGAGGGAGAGGATGATCTGTCGGCATCTTGTAAGTCTGTTGATCGCAGTGGGGTTGTTTGTCTTGCTCACCGGTGTACTAGTCCGTATCCCCGTCTTCACCCGCCCTTCTTGCGCGGGCCGTTCTCGCTCCAGCACGTGTACGTCGATGAGTTCTGGTGCAGAGACGCCTCCACTTTCGATCTCGGATGGCTATTCCTCGTTCTCCGAAGGCTCGCAGTCCAGCATCGACCTCTCACACGTCAATTATATGCTTTCCAACGTCACTCATCCTTTATCGAACGCTACCTTGGATCGAGTGAGACCACGCGCTCGCGGCCACGGTCACCGACGACGGATATCTCAAGCTCGTGCTTCACGAACGTCGATCTACGAGACCATCGAGGAAGAACTTACCACATCACTTTCTTCAACTTCGTCCCTTCAGTCGCTTCCAGGTTCTGCAACGAAGACCATTCGATTTCCTGATTCGACGACAAAGGCAATTGGTCGTGCCCCTGTGTTTGTTGCTGATCCTGAGACTGCGTCTGTCGATTCGGTGTCATTGTGGGATGACGAGAGGGGTATCATGGCGCTACGCAAGTACTATGCACTTCGCGACGAAGCTCAAGATACAGTAACAGAGAGTCAGCGAGTCTGGCTTGACACGCCGTTCTCCGTCTTTGCAGTTCAATGTGAGTACTTACCACCTGTTTTTCTATACTTCGCTAAATGCCCCTCAGCGTTCGATCCTCCTCGTCAACCTGCCAGTATGCAAGCGCTCTTGGAACATTCGTTACAGAACTACGGACCTTTACCTTCGGATTTGCGCCCTCGACGCATGCGCTCCCGCGTCATCTCTCGACCTTCGCCCTATCCTAGGACCATCAAGACCTCCTTCACGTCTTCCCCAGCCACCGAGCAAGTGAGGGCGGCCATTGTTGCCGCTGTCGCGGAAAATGCTCCCAATGACACCGTGCGCGCCCAAGTTCAACCTAAGGCACTGCAGCAGATTTCCGTCAACCCGAACATCATGTCACCTGCTATCGACAACACCAAAGCAGGGGAAGTCATGAAGGACGTAGCCATGTCACCTGGTAAACCTGAGCGCGTGTTCGGCGTCCCGCCCCGTCCTCGCGTTGGCTCAGTCGCGCGAAGAGCCGCCTTGGGTTGGGCTAAGCGGAGCACTGGCCGCAACGGGTTGGAGAATAAGGAGAATGCTAGCTTCAGTAACATCTCTCTGACAGCTGTTCCTGGTAATATGTCGCAAGGCTTGGTCATGACGTGAGTGTGATGTCGCATCCGCGTCTGCATTGTGCTTAACATTTGTCTAGGCCATCGGAAACGCTGAGACTCAACCGACCTCGTCCTAGGGGAAGGCCCACGCCCGCCTCGGCGAGGCCCATCCGTGTTTGACAGGGCTGGAAAACCTATCATCGAGTGTGCTTGTATCACACATTCACATCTTGAGGCTAGCAGCCTTTCGAAGAGGAGTATAACTGCCACAACCCTGGGCGCTCTCCCATTCATCACGACTAGTTCCCTATCGCTATGCTATGACAGCTATTCTATGCCATATTCTTTCTTGCTTCGCTGATACAACCAAGCTCATTGATACAGGTTATCCTGACGCACTATTTGACCAAATTTTGGCGTTCTTGATATATTGCTTGCCGTTTTCAATATATTGTCTTCACAATGGCCTGGTTCTGAGTGTGCAGCTACATAGCGAGCAATGGATAATGTAAATTTCTTGAAATTCTAGTGCTGTTACTGAGAGTAGACGATGTGAAGTATGCCCAACATCTACAGCGATGTCGAGTCAACCGACAATGGACTGTAATTATGAGACAAGATAGGACTGAAGTAGCATCCTCATACGACCTCAGGGTAATTGTGCATCATGTACCTGAGCTCCACTTCCGGAATCCTCGTCTTAAAGTCGATCGCACATGGCTCCTCATTTGGTGGCATCCCGCTCATATAACCCATGTCATCTAGCGGCTTTGTGCGATCAATAGCAAGCTGGAACGCCCAAAGAATAAGGACCGAGTTTATAAACACCGATCTGCCTGGATTCAGAAGACGATGTGTGTGCAAGAATACATTACATACCTCTTTGCAAGGTGTTGAGCGGGACATATACTAGAACAGATAGTTAACGAAAGAAAATCATGGAAGACGGTGCGTACCGCCGACCAAACCCAAAGACAAAGAACTCAAGATCGTCCCTCAGGCAACCTTGGTCGTTAATCCAACGCTGAGGCTTAAACGCCTCGGGCTCAGGGTAGACTTCTGGGTCTCGAGAGATCGCCCTGAGGCAGTAGTCATTAGATCCTTTGTATTCTGAAGGGACGATGCTTACCAATGGTTGCCGGTCACAGTAGTCCCGGCGGGAATGCAGTAGTTTCCCTGCAGTTTTATGCCTGTTTAGCCTATACACGACAAGTCGCTCAAAAGACCACTTGCCCAAATCACGTCTTTGGTCGTCCTGTGTGGTGTTCCTGCAGTGTGAACTTTGTGAGTTTTGAGCTACAAAGTTGACAATGAAATACTAACCATTGGGAACCAATGGTCTCCACCTCAAAGCCTCAGAGATAAAGGCCTGCAGACGAGGAAGGGATCGTTCATCAACAAAAGTTGGTGCTTTGGTGGAGACATTATTAAATCCAAATCTGCAATATGAAACAAGCTACCTCGGTGCCTTCCGATGACCGCGTCAAGCTCAGCCTGGACTTTAGCTTGCTCCTCAGGGAAACAAGCTGCTGCCATTGATACCGTGCATATCGCCAAAGCAGTCTGAGACCTGATCTCAGCAACATGTCTTCCGAAACAACACAACAAGACACTTCACCGTATCAGTTCCAGCTACGAAAAAAGCGCCGGCAAGAAAAGCCATCTCTGGCTCCGTCAAGCCACAGAGATGGCGATTTTCTAGCATGTATCTCCCGAACGAGGGGCCAATATCCGGGTTACCCTGAGTCGGGCATGGAATCGATCAGAAGTCGCACAAAGATCGACTAGACAATGCATACTATTTGCTGTTTAACGCGGTTAAGCTGATTGGTATAGAGTTGCCTGCTCATTTCAAACCCTCGTTTTAGTTCTTTACCATACCAAGGAAGGTATTTGAGCCACGGGATAGCATCCACCAGGTAAGTGCCAGGTTGAATGGCTACACGGAATATCCTGAGAAACTGGCGACTCTCCTTGACTTCATTATCAGTCGCAGCCGTGGGTGTATCCTTCCCATATGCGATTTTTGTGATTGTTGTTGCAGCATAGCTTCAAAATGATCATAAGTCATGTACTGTCATAACCACAGCACTTACGTTCTCGCATGATTATGGAAGTTGTATGGATCCTCAAGAATGCTGAGAACGGTGTTCTTCGCATGTGACATCTGCAAGGGCTGATATTCCTCCGCTGCTTTAGGCTGGAGATGCCTATGAAGTGCTCTGTATCGGGTTGTAAAGTAAGATAGGGACTATTTCGCCTTCCCAGTGTCACTCAGGCTACGAACCTACGCATCCGACGGAGCCGGTCCCCAGCAGGTGTAAAGACGATGGACAGTCCGCCGCTAAGAATTTCACCGGCAGCAATTAGGCGAGGACGGTCGACGAGCGATCCACTCTGTTTCTCCATGATATCTACTGCGGTCTGCAACAGGATGTTTCGAAAGTTGAGCCTCAACATAACACCTCAACGTGGATGAACTGACTTTGTGACGGCCAATGATAACGATTTTCTGGGCTCCTGAGCGAATGGTGACCAGAGGACCGTACTCGTCAATCCATCCACCTACAGTGAGAAATGGGCTGGTCAGCGATGGACACAATTAGCATTAAAAACGCAACGAGTCACATGCGAAGCTTTACCTGCGAAGGGGCAGGAAATGCCCCCATAGTCTCCAAGTGGGAGGGGATGGTGGGAGGGGAAGGCTACTCTCTGATTTAGGAAGGTAAGCCTGAACGATCATTCGTACTGCCCAAAGGCAAGCCACAGCACCCAGGACGTGCTGCATGTTCTCAGAAAAGCACAGATCAGGCAGCTGTAGCATGACTAGTGAGAGGGCATACATGGAAGATCCGAGTGGCCTTTAAGATATACCTTGAACGCCAATCATAGGGACTCCGACGATGCTTCGCTCATGCATACCTACAATTGACTCGTTTACTCCTTATGTCCAGCGCAATGCCACGTCAATAAAGTAGTAAAGACTGGTGGGCGTCAGGGTGAGCCTTAGTAAGTGATCGATCAAGCTACCCATATGATTGCTCCATCTCAGCGGCGCCATGCATGCGTCAAGTTCAAATGGGATATTCATCACCACGTAGTACACCCTGGGAGAGCCTAGGATGGGCGGGTCGGACTTCCGAGTCTCTTAAGCGGATCTTCCCAACTCCGATATGACAGTATGTTCAGTCAGCATGCTTCGACGGGTCCCGTCGGCGTGTCTCGTCCTCACCTCTGGTTGTGGACGAGTTCCTAGAAGAAGTGATATAATATCAAGCGGTCGTAGGTTCGATAAGACATGACACAATCACCTAACTTGTTTCCAACTTGTGGGTGGATAATTCCTGATGATTCGAAAATTGAGATGAACAAATTTGGCAGCCCGTGAGCGTAAGTTGATGAAGGACGATTCCCGAATCCCATATCGCTTAAACGCTGCTTAAATACTGAGAGTCCAGCGCAAAGCCGTCCTGGTGGGAGAGGCAAGCGATGATATGCGCACTACTAACTGTGCTTTTATCACGCGCTTACATAACAGAGCTCACCGCGTCTCACGATGATGTCATCAGTCTCCAGGAGGAATTGATAAGTAAGGCGAGATCTTGGAGAATTACGTACCCTCCTCCGAGTCGTTCAGCTATGCCCTTTGCGAGATCTAGTGGAAAGTTGATATAGTCTCGGTTCTAGACGATGGAGCAGTGTAGGTTAGGCCACCGGATCCCTAGTACTTACCTACCGTCTGAAATCGAGGCTAAGACGATATACGTGTAAGCCTATCGCTTACGACATCACATCACGTGGCTGTTCGGTTCCCTTATATCATCGCGCTATCCATTGTTTATCGCAGACTCGGGTCTCTTAGCTACTACTACATTGTTCCCTTGTATTATCGAAATCCACGATCTTGTCTCGTTACTTCTCGCCCGATCCGTCTTAGTGTTTCCCGCCGTACCACGGCGGGCCTCCACTTTTTTTTTTAACGCCGACAATATCATCAACTCTTAGAACGATCATCTGTTGGGCCACCCGCCCGCTTCCTGAACCATCAAACTGCCTCCTAAATGGAGGGTCCCAACTGTTCAACAGTCTCTGACCACGCGTTCGCGTGCAAAGAACCAAAACCAACCGTCTCCTGTCACCTCAGTCTCATCTTCGCTATCCTCACTCCCATCAGATATCTCATCCTTACTTATTACCTCTACCAAACCGCGTGACGACTCCTCGTCAGACTCAGAAACAGACACGACGAACGTAACCTACCCCCTCACTCACACAATGACGAAATCAGCCACAGTGGAACAGTCCGCCCCCAACAAACCACCAAGGCTTTTGGCGGGTGAACTCACACCTGAAGTCATCCGTGATTGGGACAACGCATGCTCCACCTACTTCATGCACAAAGAAGTAAAAGAGAAGAACCAAGTCAAAATGATAGCATTCGGCATGCTGGATCCACGCTTGCACACCTGGTACCTGGCTTCGCGAGCAACCCTAGACGTGGGAACATTTCAAGAATATATGACCGCTCTCAAGGACGCGTGGCTTGAGACGCACTGGGACACCAAACTTCGCAAGAAGGTATTGGGCTCACAACAGGGCACGCACAGCTTCTACGAGTGGGCACTTGAACTACAAAACCAAAACGCCCTTCTGTATGGTAATGCTGCTCATCTCTCGGACGTACAACTACGCAATCAACTCGAGGCGAATATATGCGACGACCTCACCACTTCTGTACTCAGAGCGAATCTTGACACAAACCTAACTCTGAAGAAATGGATCGAGGAAGTCAAACACCTCGATGACAAGCGTCTCGAGGATCTTGCCTCACACAGGAAGATTGCTGAGGACCTGTACAAATCATCCAAACGCACACAGCCCCAAACATCCACGAAAACATTGTCCTCCTCCCGCACTCCCGCATACTCCTCCTCACGTCTCGGACCACTCACAATGGCCGAACGCACTCTGCTCACTGATCATAATGGTTGTTTCAAATGTCGCAAGTTTTATGTCTCTCACAGGTCAAAGGAATGTACGGACGGTGCTCCCAATGCAGCCTCGTACAAACCATTGACAGAAACAGACGCCTTGGCGGCCAAGCCCAACGCCAACAAGACTGACAAACCTGTGAAAACCGTTGCCGCTGTCGCACCTATTGGAGCCGTGATGCCCTCCTCCGTACTCGAGTGCGATTCAGACTCTGATAACGACACGTGCGTAGCCCCTTTTGAAACTCCCCATTTCTTCTGGCCCTGTCTTTTGACGGGACCTGCCTCCGAATCATTTGAACGTATAGATGCATTGATTGACCATGGGTCACATCTAGTTCTTATTAATGAAGACATCGTGACCAGACTCGGTCTACGCAGACGCAAACTGCATACAGAGATACAAGCAAACTCAGCGTTCCTTGCATCGTCTAACTCTTCCTTGTCTTTTTCTGAATATGTTCATTTGTCTCCGTCTTCTCTTAATCATGACTGGCATTCGCGTATGATACGTACAATTGTTGCGCCTGACCTCATCGTGCCCCTGCTCCTTGGGGGGCCGTTCTTATCCCATAATTGCCTCCTCATAGACCATGAACTTCACACCTGCATCAGCAAACTTTCAAATTACGACCTTCTTAATCCACCGACACATATGAAACATGTACCTATAACAATTCCATCTCATCGTGATGTATTACGCCTACGAAAAGATGTACTTCATGAACTCCAAACTGTCTTGACCTCGCAGCACGACAAGAACAATGACCACACCATTATTGAAGCACCCAATGTAGCAACCTTGTTACGCCGACGGATTGACGTACTCGCCTTCATCGAAGCCAACAAGGCCCAACTCGATCGACTAGACACTGAAATGTGTCGTAAGTACGAAGACCGCTTCCCGACTGACATTCCCCATATCGATCAGCTCCCAACTGAAATTGTACACCGCATCCGCCTCAAAGACCCCAACAAAATCATCCAATGCCGACGGTACAATACTCCTTGTAAATACCGTGAAGCATGGGAAACCCTACTCAATGAACACATCGCAGCGGGACGTTTACGACCATCCAGCAGTCCATTTGTGTCTCCTGCCTTCCTCATCCCTAAGAAGGACCCCACTGCACTTCCACGCTGGGTGAATGATTATCGAGCACTAAACGCCAACACGATCCCTGACAATCACCCCCTACCACGTGTTGACGAAATTCTTCGCGACTGCGCAAAGGGCAAAATATTTGGAAAGATTGATATGACCAACTCATTCTTTCAGACAAGGATGCACCCTGACGACATCAAATACACAGCCATTGACACACCAAAAGGACTACACGAGTGGACCGTGATGCCACAGGGAGGGAGGAATGCACCAGTGACACACCAATATCGGATGTTCATCGCACTCCGCCCCCTCATCGGCAAAATTTGTCACGTATACCTTGACGACATCATAATATGGTCTGGAACCGTCGCCGAACATGTTAAGAACGTCCAACTGGTCCTCGACGCACTCCGTAAAGCATGCCTATTCTGCTCCCCGAAGAAGACCTCCTTATTTTGCACTGAACTCGACTTCCTCGGACACCACATATCTGCATCAGGCATCAAGGCCGATGCTTCGAAAGTCAAGAGGATACTAGACTGGCCCGTACCAAAGTCCGCGAGTGACGTACGCTCATATTTGGGACTAGTACGATATCTTGACCAATTCCTACCCAACCTCGTGGATCATACTCATATCCTCACGCCCCTTACAACGAAGTCAGCTGATCAACTATGGCCAGGGTGGACAACAGAACACCAACTAGCATTTGACGCCATCAAATGTCTTGTTATCAGTCGAGACTGCCTAACAACCATTGACCATGACAACCTCGGTGACAACCATATCTATGTCACATGCGACACTAGCGACTGGCGCACTGGAGCCATGCTCAGCGTAGGACCAACACCCCAGACTGCACGACCCATTGCATTTGACTCGATGCAGATGCGAGACGCCCAACTCAACTACCCCGTCCACGAGAAAGAGCTACTCTCAATCGTCCGCGCCCTCAAGAAATGGCACATTGAACTGCTTGGTACCCCATTCACTGTCTACACCGACCATCGCACACTAGAAAACTTTCTCACACAACGCGAATTATCATGGCGCCAGGCACGATGGCAAGAATTTTTTGTGCAGTACGACTTCACCATTCAATACATCCCTGGAGAAGAGAACTCAGTTGCTGATGCCCTCTCCTGTTTACCTCTGGAAATTGACGACATCCCCTCTTATACACGGGAAACTGTCAACCTCCCGTCCAACACAGGAACCAACATCAAGCCTATCGGATTGATCCTGTCTGTCACTCCTGATGCCTCGCTACTAAATGATATCAAAACAGGATACAAGATGGATCCTTGGTGCGTGAAACTGGCTAAACTGACAGGCTCCCTACCAGGCCTACAGAATCGCGACGGACTACTGTACCTGAACAACCGCCTCGTGATTCCACGCCAGACACATCTTCGCGAAACTTTATTCCGCCTTGCACATGACGACCTCGGCCACTTTGGGGTCGACAAATCTTATGCAGCGCTGCGCGAATCATTCTACTGGCCGAACATGAGAAAGGACCTAGAAGAAAGCTATGTTCCCGCCTGCCCTGATTGCGCACGGAATAAAAGTAAAACGACTAAGTCACCTGGCCCCCTACACCCTCTACCGGTACCAGACCACCGCGGAGATTCAGTATCTATCGACTTCATTGGTCCATTACCCCTCGAACATGGCTGCGATGGCATAATGACAATCACAGATCGCCTGGGCGCCAATATACGACTTGTCCCCTGCAGGATGAATATGACAACACCCGAGATTGCAAACCTCTTCTTCAACCACTGGTACTGCGAAAACGGCCTGCCACTCAACATCATCTCCGATCGTGACAAAATCTTCACTAGCAAATTCTGGAAAGCACTACACCGACTCACCGGTATCCGTCTGAAACTCTCAACGGCCTACCACCCACAAATGGATGGCGCCAGCGAACGAACCAACAAAACGGTCAACCAAGCCTTACGGTTCTTCGTCGACCGTCACCAATCGGGATGGGTGAACGCACTACCACGCATCAGATTTAATCTCATGTCTTCCGTCAATGCCTCAACCGGTTACACTCACTTTCACCTCCATCTCGGACGATCACCACGTCTCATCCCTCCTTTGACGCCAGCGAATGTCCACACAACAATGGACGATTTTGGGATTGAAGTCACTAACGCGCTCGACGCAATCATGACCCTGAAAACTGACATCGCAGACGCGCACGACGCACTGCTGGCAACCAAAATCTCACAAGCCAACTCGGTGAATGCACATAGAGCCGAAGATCCAAATTTCAAGATCGATGACATGGTATACCTATCTACCGCACACCGTCGACGAGAATACCTCAACGGTCATTCACGACGCGTCGCTAAATTCATGCCAAGATTCGATGGACCTTATAAGATAATTTCGGCTCACCCTGAGTCATCCTGCTACACTCTCGAACTACCATCACATACTAACAAACATCCCACTTTTCACGCTTCAGAGCTCAAACGTCACATACCCAACAACACAGCTCTGTACCCCTCACGAGAACAACAACGTCCAGGGCCTGTCATCACAGACAGCGGAGCCGAAGAATGGGAGATAGAACACATCCTTGACCATCGGACGCGCGGTCGTGGCTCTCAATACCTCATACGCTGGCGCGGATACGGACCTGAAGCTGACCTCTGGCTACCCGGTCATGACGTCGAAGACTCCCCCGCTCTACAAGAATACAAGATCAGACAAAGTTCTTCGGAGGATGGGAGGGTGTAAGCCTATCGCTTACGAAATCACATCACGTGGCTGTTCGGTTCCCTTATATCATCGCGCTATCCATTGTTTATCGCAGACTCGGGTCTCTTAGCTACTACTAATATTGCTCCCTTGTATTATCGAAATCCACGATCTTGTCTCGTTACTTCTCGCCCGATCCGTCTTAGTGTTTCCCGCCGTACCACGGCGGGCCTCCAATACGTTTGATTACGAGTTACTGGCTGACGAGTGGAATTCATCTGTAGAGAGGTCCACAATTCCCATGATGCCTTGCTTGGTCCAATTGGTAAGTCTACAGGAGTTTGCCCGTTTATGTTTTACAGTTGCTCACTAGCTGAATGCATACGTGCAAGATATAGTCTGGCAAAAACTGGTTGACGTGGGTCACGTGGAGTGCGGGAGTAGAAGTGAAAGGATCGAACCAGAGTGGGATCCTATCGGAGGCAATAAGAAGCTTGAAAGTTAGTACTTGGTCGAAGTTAACGGTCGGACAACCGTGCATGAACAAGGATCAATTATGTTTTCCCTAAATTTTACTGTCTTTGACTTCACGTGCCTCGAGGAGCAACACCGAGGCAAACTTCCGCGCAGTACCGTCGTGTCCTAGAGTTCTTCTGTCAATAGAATATCGACAACAGCCTGAGAGCAAGTTGATTTGTCTGTTGACAATCTGCTGGTATTGCAGATCTCATCTGTTCGAAAGGGGATTTCAGGTGGATTCCTACATGAAGTTCTGCCAGAACACTATTCAGCACATACTAGAAGCAAGTCAGATTGATTTGAACCCGTATCACATCCTCAACAAACAATGCATTCTCCTTCATCCTCGCCGTCGTTGCTGCTTTGACAGCATCGATATCTGCCAGCGACGATAATTGTCCCATCCTTTGCTCCGAAGTAAAGTGCTGCGCTGGGCCGAAATGTGTGCCCAACATTCATCGATGTTATTGTGAATATGAGTAGTTTGCATCCTGGATTTAACCGCATGACTCACCGGCATGGTAGGATGCAATCGTCGATCAATGTCAGTGAGTGGCATGTCGGACGGTGAACTACAGTGAATTGTGTTTTTTTTTCCGCGATTGGTGCCGCATTACAGTTGATGGCACGAAGGGTGAGCGAGTAGTAGTTTGTTGCTGAGTCGATCAACATTCTGAACATCTGAACAAATTTTCCTGCCCCTCGAGCAATATTGGAGATCTTGGAATAGAGGAACGTCTCAAGCACTTGAATACATAACATATGACTGAAGTACTTACGATGCAGTTATGTAGTCTCGTTGTAAGTTTAAACATAGAACCCCGCAATGACACCACGATTCCTCCCGTCACTGAGGCGCTTCTTATTGGCCTCATGGATGCATTTTTGGTCTGCAGTGAGCCGCCGGGGTCTATCATGAACATTAGATGGTGGAAAGTAAATTTGTTGTCGTCGAATTGCGAAAGCTCAAGATCTAGAAATGGCACTTGTGGGAGGTCATGAAAGTCCATGCGAGAGGCTACAGGGGAGGACTCTGATCCAACAGAACTGCTAATAGCTTCGATGTCGTCAAGAATGACTAGTAGGCGTAAACGGAATAGATACATATCTATAGCATAGGCTTATATAATTTTTGTATCTGTCTGAAACAGAGTGGAGAGAGAAAATGACAGCCCGACACCGTTGGACGAAATAGGTCATGCCATGATGTAGAGTCTAGACACATGCGTGACTTCGAGCTTGCGTGGAGTTTTCTCAACGTCTGGTTTCGAGACTACGGAATTCAAAATCAATTCCTGTCTTCATTCTCCCTACTAAGCATGGCTTTTGACATGAGCTCGCTCATCCTTCTATTTGTCTGTTGTAAGATTGAATGCACTACATTTCTACGGGCAGGTGCAAGAAGATGTGCTACTTCTGCTAATCGTATCGTGAGCTTCGTAAGAGGGCACTGCAAGGCTTCTACATATACAACTCATTGTATCTACAAAAATCGGATGGAAAAACGGTCGCAGAATCAGCTTTATAAGAGGCATTGAGAACTAGCATCCTGATCACAGCATCAGTAAACGCATCAGGGAGAATGATTGACACACAATTGGATAAGAGCTCGACAGCTGTGGAGTCTGCCTCTGAGTCCGGCGTAAATTTTCCTGCACGGACGCAAGCACCTGCAAGTATGTTTGTGTTGGGGTTTCCGCTGATGCCAGTAAATACTATAGTTGTCATTACAGGAATACAACTCACTGAGTGACGAGATGAAGGCCTGATAGTCTATTTGGTCAGAAATCACGAACACATATTAAGGACTGCGCACAGAGGACATAGCTCCGTGAAACTCTCCACCCCTTATGATGATGCCCCCACTGCCTTGGAGGTCGCTGCAACCTGCAAACAACACCTAACGTCGACCATCAGATGGACTTCGAACATTTCGAACGTTCCACTTACCACGTGAGCTTGTGGGTACTCTGCTAGAGCTCGAGAGTTCGGTTTTAGGCGGCCACTGGCTCGATACTGAGCAAATGATTAGACAGCCATGAAGGCACCGACTCATATCCTGGCACTGACGATGTATGGCAAGTCTGCGCGAAATCAATCAACAAAGAACCATGACTGACGCAACTGCTTCATACCAAGGACCGTTCCAGAATGACACGACTAGTGTTCATCATATCATCAGTCCAAGATGACATGACAGCTAAAGCTTACATCAAACAATGCCTGTCGGTATAAAATTCAAGCCACTTGACGCATCAGGCTGCTCGTGAGCTCACCGTAAGGCGGCAACCAGTAGGTAAGGGTTTGACCTATGTCAAAGTTACTAACGTCACAGTTGGCATTCCAAATACTTGCCATCACGTCGTACAGGACCTATTTGTGAAGTTTCGTTTACCTCACGACCGAGCAAAGCAAAGTAGGTATACAAACGCACCTTGGTGACAATTTCACCAGCACACACCCAGTCAACGGGATGGATAGCTCGTATTCAGGTCAGCATTTCTTTGAAACCCTTAGACTTGCCAACTGTTACCCTTTTCAAATCCATCCACATGACGACCATCCAAGTCGATGATTTGTCCTCCATGTCCAGAATCTGGGCGGACCATCAATCACTTCGTAAAATGATATATACGTAACTCACAGTGGAAGAACAAGCGATCTCCAGGTTGGGCGTCTTTCACTAACCATCGTAGTGCGCTCAGAATGTTCCGTTTCGTCGGCATGTATTTCAGATTGTATGGCTCATCTGTGAGAACCATGATGTCCTCGACCGCGTAATTCCAGAAGGCTGTTACATAGTTGCTTCGCTTCGTACTAAAGAGGAGGTGAGAATGGACGAACATTTGAGAAATTCCGCCATGTTCCAAGCATCATTAACGCAACCGCGAAGCTCCCTCTCCTGGCCTTTGTAGTTTATGCCAATCTACCCACAGATGAGACATGCGAGGAGCAAATTTCAAGGGACTCACGCATAATGCTTTCCGTTGCTTCGGACGCGGAAGCAATGATTTGGTTGCCCAAGGAGTCGCTATTTGATCACTCGAGTACTGGTCACAGTTGCGGTTTGCGTTGATAGGTCGTCGCACAGCACTATATGGCAAGTGCATGCGTTGCCTCGATGACTCCATACTCTCTCCGGCCTGCTGCTGAAGAGATTGAGATGACCGTGTTTGCGAGCGGTGAAGCCGCGAGGTCATAGGTTCGTGTTGTGCTGGAGCATGTGACGGAGTCCTCTCGTTGTGCATGAAACCATAAGAAGGCACCGACGGAGGAAGGGCTGCGTGAGGGCTGGAAGACTTCAAGTGAGAACGTCGGCGCACTAGGGACCGGTGTGGTGTGATAGCCGTTGGTCTGGTAACCCAGTTGAAGAATCACTTGATTGATCCCGTGCCATAGTGGAGTGGACTTACTTTGGAGATGGCGATCGCCTTACCGGAACGACAGGGACGGGGGTAGAGCATCTATTACATGATCTGCTTCGCCTTCCGAAATGAATCAATACTGGGCAGGTGAGTTATGGAGTAACGGACACATTACCCTTTGCTTTGTAACCTGGTTTCATGAGGTACGTCAGCAAAGACATAACGATAAGGATGTAAACGTACTTAGTCGGTTTTGAAGGAGGGGCGAACATGTGTGCTTGTCGATGTGATTCGAGCATCTTGGTACTTCAACTTGCAAAGCCCTCGCGGATTGATGAAAGACGGGTGATGACCACAGCACCTTAGTAGCAACTGTTTTATGAGAACGAAAATTATCAAGCTCCCGCCCTCATAGCGCTAGGCTATCAATGTCCGAGAAGCGTACGACACACATAAGAAATGCGATTGGGTGACGATATATACCAGTCTGGGCCAGCTTCGTCGACAGGTTCTTCGCGAGAACGACGGATAGGAGCCGGGCGAGGTGCTCACTTGCATGACAGTACGGAAATTATATGGCGCTTGTGATCAAATAACCACCAATCGTGGGAAGTCTCAAGGGGGGTGTGTATAACCGCTCTTGCAAGCATTTGATAATGATGTGAAGGGGCCGAAGTGGCGTGATAAGATATGGAAAGTAGCGTCATTTTTGCCAACCTGTCCAATCATGCTGTCAATAGTACGTGAACCACCAAACGCTTCGGGACGTCCCAACAGCCTCTCCAGACTTCTCTGTTCGTTGTTATGAGCAGTGTGCTGTGCATTTCATCCTTAATCAATTCCCGAACTTACGAACACTTGACGGAGGGATTTTATGAGGAACGGTGTCAACAAGGAGATTATGTGAATGTGTAAGGAATGATTAAGACCCCCATTTTCAGGCGTTCAGATATAGAAAGGCAACGATGTGTCCTGTGCGATATCAGTGGCTATAGTCGGGATAAAGACACCAACAAACGGGAGGATTTGAGCAGGAAAACTGAGGTTGTTGTTTGGGATCTGGTAAGGCTGCGCGAACGAACGCACAAATTCGTTCGAATCCACTTTGGAAGGTTAGAGTTTGCCGGCGAGCTGAGCAGGGTCCGTGTATTAGCTAGTTGAAACAGCAATAAGAGTTCGACACGGACCGAAAACATGTACGAAAGCCTTCGAGGAAGTAAGTAGTTGCAAGAAATAGAAGTCATGATATTTTTACTCACAGAGGTCATGAGTCCACCTATGGATTGACCAGGCAGTGTGACACTTTCACTCTCTTTGGAATCCCCACAACCCGAGAAGCAAACCTAGTCGATGTTAATTGAGAAACAAAACTCGCAGAAACTCATGCTCACAACTTGCCCCTGGGATTGCTTCCTGTCGCGAGCACCTGGTGTAACACCGTCCACGAACTCGCGCTCTATGGAGTCATACTGTGACGGTCAGACGAAAAAACACACACAAAGAAGACGCTGCTTCTCTGACAAGATAAGGCAAATCTAACGATTAATGAACATATATTAGTGATGATTTTGATTTGGGGCTCACCAAGGACCGTGCCGGAATGGCATGACTAGCGTTCATTCAGGACTTGAAGTCACGGCATCATAAAGAAGATGCTCACATCGAAGAGCGCCTGTAAAGCAAAGTTGTTTAGTGCTGTTGCGTCGTTGATCACGCTTCATACCGTCAGCCGTGAGCCAGCTACAAGTGGCTTAACCTGTGAACGTTCTATCAACGACCATTCAAAACACCGCCTGGGCGTAACGATACCATGATTTCATGTATTTCCTGAAGAGCTAAATCAGTCTTATCCTTTCATCAAAAAAAGGCAAACCCCTGACATCGTCGCTAATCACACCCGATTCTTGAAAGTCGACTGGAAATATGACTTTGTGCACGTCAAAAAGAATCTTCCCAGACGGGCCAGAGTCCTACCTTCGTCATAACCATCGACCTCATCACCATCCAGGTCACGGATCTGGCTTCCATGCCCTGAAACTGTATAAGACACCTGTGTGATTCACAAGACCAACAGTGCTATCAAAGAGAGTACGTACAATGAAAGAACAAGGAGTCACCGGCCCTTGCATTAAACACCAAACGATGCATTTCGTCTAAAATATTGCGCCTAGTTGGCAAGGGGCCATAACCTTCATCAGTTAATTGTACGATATCCCACGGATGGTATCCCCATTGATCTGCAAGGAGTTGTGGAGTCGTCACCGAATCACTTGTTCATCGCCAACAAGCCCACTTACTAATAAGCCATGGAAGAATATGGCGGATGTCATTATTGCATCCTCTTAATTCATGGCGTTGACCTTTATAATTAATTCCAATCTGATACACGGTTGTCGGTTTCAGAAAGTTGATTTGCACACTGACACTCACCAACAACGCCTTCTTTGTTCCTGAAGAGAATGGACCAGGTTGTGTGTACATCGGAATGTAAGTAGAAGCTTCCGGGATGCGATACGGTGTTCCAGAAGAACGAGAATACCTTGAGATTTCAGCGAGGTGATGGTGACCTTGGAGTGTGATTTGTTCTAGGACATCTGTTTGATAGATCCTGGACCATGAAGTGTACGTCCACCGACGTTTACACTTGTGCATGTGGCGATCCCGATGAACGAGGTCAGACACAACAGAACTCAAAGAACTGGCACCAGCACCGGTGATCTCAGATGACATGGCGTGCAGAGAAGGAAGCAGGATAACAAAACTGAAGAATAGCTGAACGATGCAGGATTAGGGACGGCCTGCACAGTGCACTGCGAGCTTTATAACTTGAGGCAAGTAATATACTTCGCTCTCACGTCAAAATCGTTAAAGAGACGGCGCGTTGTACTCGTGCGAGTTGTCGACTCCAGTAATGCGGGGGAAGAGCCTAGGCCTGTCATTGCGAAGTACAAGGTGGCAAGCAGAATAAGTACGACATGGGATAAATTTGATGCGGAGGTCGGCGGTCACCATAGTTAGGGACTTTGAAAACAAAAAGAGACGTGATGCCATGCTCGTGTGTCGAACACTATGTAAACCTTCAACAATAGTGGCATAACGACGTTATCTGCGGTCTGTGAACGGTAGTCGGGAGCTACATGAAGACGTAGTACTTGCAGCACTGAAGACCGTGTAGGACATGAGGGAGCCTTTAGACTTCGAGGTTCGCGTCACACAATCACGGAGTATTGACGTTCGAGTGACCGATTGACTGTAAACTTCAAGCAAATTTCAATCTAAATTCTATGTACATACTTACTGGCAACGGCCGATTACATAATATCACAATGGAAAACAAGTACAAATATAAAATTTATTGAGATTGAGATTGCTCTATGGGTATTATTTATAGAATTCTACAACTGTAGCGTCTTATAACCTCCCGTAACCCACAACCAAATGCCCAACAATCCCATGACCCTAAAGTATACAGACATTACTACCATGGATGACAGTCCCCACCATCCCACCAGGAAACATGAGCTGCATCACCGACAACAAGCACAGCTCTTGCCATCCATACACCATCGTACACCTTTTCGATCCACCACCGGAGTACGGGGTGGCGCATGAGCCACTTGAAGTAGAAATAAAACCTATCATAACACATGAGCCACTATCCCGATAATTTACAAGCGACTTACCTCCATTCGTACCCGTTGATCACCTTTGGGTTAAGGTATATACGTTGCAGATTGAACTGTCGCCTCATATCATATGGGAGTAAGAAGCTTTCTGACGAAAAACATTCCCCTGGCACAGACGCACGGAAGCGTATTGGGGGTGTCAGAGCAGGACTTGGACCACGCATTGATGCATCGTGTGCTGCTGGGTGGGTTGCCGGCAGTTCGTACGGCAAAGGGTCGGTGGAAAGGGTGCGGTTAGAACGCAAAGCTATCGGAAGAAGAGGATCCGCAGCGAAGGCAACGATGCCATTCCAGCAGGTGAATACGGGCACAGGGGACTCGGTCTGCATTGCACGATAATCAGCTTCGTCGAAGAAATACGGCCAGCTAGATGCCGAACAGAATGGATCAGGCGAATGTCCTGATGAACACAAAAATCGCAACTCACATTGAACTGGCAAGCTTAGCCTGTCGATCTCGAAGAACCCACATATCGTATGCACTTTACCACCGTTAGAATCGTGGATATGCCTTAGCCGAGAGCTGGACGTGCTTACCCAAAATGCCCCATATCCAAGCCACATGCCATGTCGTAATCCCCACCGTTCGTCTCTAATAACTCTATCAAGCTCTCGGGCTCGATAAATATGTCATTCGAGAATATGACCCTATCATACCCTCCTAGAAGTAGAGGCTCCAGTACGCGGTTACGCGTGGCGGCCAAAAATTCGATGCGATTGTTTCCGTCCATGTCATTAGGCTTCGGTACTGCCATATCTCGCGTGAGTACGCGCCGCGCGACACCCAAAAGGGCAAGGTCTGCATGTAGTGCTTCAAGGAGGTTAGGGGAGCTATCTGTACTGTGACTCTCAACGACAGAGACGAAGACATTGTCCGGACCGAGATAGTGTATGACTTTGATAAGAGAGTCGTGCCAGTACGGAATGACTAGCTCATTGTTGTAGAACATCGCTGCAATGAAAATTTTCTCTGAAACGACATAAGGTACGTTCGAAATTCATCAGGTTGAAAGAGCTCACCTTGTTTTCCATAACCTTGTCTTCGAGGATGTGCAACGGCGACCTGAATGGAATCCCTATAGCGTACATCGCCAGGTTGCTCATAATGCACTCCGACCCAGGTGCTTACGGAAAAAAGGATGACGTATGCGAGAAGCTGTATCCTCCACAGTTTGTGATGAGGCACGAGACGTGGGGTAGGAGACGTTGGTCCTGAGAAGGAGCGCACAGTAGTGCCTTCTTCCGTATGTTCCATCAGCGCATTTTCTTCCTCTGCGGCGTTGAAAAGTTCACGTCTGTCGATAGAGCTATCTCGGGGAAACATGATGTATCCGTCTTGTGAAGGATTAAATGCCTTATTCCATCGATCGATGAGTAGGGGAAGCAGGAAACGACAAGCCAAGAGACGTAATATTTCGACAAAGGCAAAGATGGGGACTACGAGGAGGAGGAGTAGTAGGAACTTCCAACTTGAGGGGAAAGCAGGCGGCCATACGTTAGTTTCGGTGAAAAACTGTTCGTCAAACTGTTCGTGAGTTTTTCTGTACAGGGCGACGAAAATGAAGAGGGAGAAGAGACCGGGAATGTGAATAATTGTGAGAACAATGCGAGAAATGACATGGAAAACGGCCTTCGGGGTCGTAGACATTGGGGGAAAGGAGTGGTTAGGCGACAAAGTGGCCCATCATATGCATATAGCGATATTAGGTTAGAAGGTCTCGAAGAAATTTGTATGCCGAACATCCCGAAAAAGGTGCGTGACTCCGGTGCATACTCTACTACCAACGGCTTATCATACAGTTACCGCCCGCAGTAACCTAGCTGCAGCGCTGAAGGTGCATAGTCTGAGCTAAAATAGATTAGCGCTGGATCAATTTATATATTTACGCTGCCACAACTGTTGGTTGGTCTCCTTTTACCCTCGTCGATGCATTCGCGCAGTCTACAATGAACTTTATAATGCCCAACTCTTTTACGTTCCGTCCTATGTGCAACGCCGAATCAAAATTCAAAGTGGTATTTCTGACCCTAGGTGATGGATCGTATATATGTGTGTTTGTTTTTGAGCGCTCTACCATTGATAATATTATGTCTGCGGGCATGGCCAGGCAGGCCCAGTGCTCAGCGCTCAGTACTCAGTGTGTGAGCAGTGGAGGCTGTGGGTACGTACTGGAAGACGGTCACGTGTTGTGCACTTCCCACTCAACGCATCATTAATCAGCTTGACTCTAATGCGTCAGTTTCATGTTTGATCTCATGACATATATATGCAGCCCGCTTCCTGACAATATGTCAGATCTAGTCAGCATATCTGATGACATAGGACAGCTCTTAATCATCCAACATTCCTTGGCGGTGCTGTACGGTGAGACTAGTTCACAATTAGGTGTGGCGGCATCACTCCTGTGTCGGGTGTCGCGACATGCGTCACAATAATACTAATGCAACTACTTACTTAGGATTCGCGTCCTATAGAGCCTGGCGGGAGTAGCACGGTTCTTTCGGCCTCCGAACGGTAGCGCGCCTCCGTTATAGATCAAGCTTGGACGACTTTCCAAATATGGATTTCCTTCGGCTCTAGGAACCTGAGAGCAGCTGCCCCAGTCACTTCAAATAAAGCCATGTTCTCTGAGATGCACTTTTTTCAGCGCTTTCTAACTCAGACCTCCCTCTCCAGGTCTTCTTGGGCTTTCCTGCTCACCGTAAGTCACCCGAACATTCGTTTCGGGCTATATAAGCCTCTCGCTGCAATGTGCTCACCATCTTCGCAATGCCAGGCTGTCCTGCGTTCTTGTTGTTCCCGCGCTTCAAATCGTATACCCAAGTCAACACCATGATGTGGGATCTACGCGGCAACGAAGCCGCCCAAGATCGAAGCCGTTCTCCAAATCCTAGGTTTCCAATGCCGTCGTGAGTCATAAGTTTGTTCTCCCTTGTTCGAAACAGCTAAATGTGATTATGATGTAGCCCTGGGATTCCGCCAGCGAGGTACGCAATCATCTACATGATACAGCAAGTCTTTACTGATCAAGGAATGACCATATCACAGTGAACTACATCGATCCCATGATCCATTCCCCAGGCCATTTGTACCGCTCGGTCTGCCAAATGCTTCCCGATCAGCGACGCCAAAGTGAATATACTTTCTTTCAGTTTCTCTCCAATGAACATATTGACAACTTCACAATGAATTTTCCCCCAGTCCTCGGTAAGCTTCATCAGATTCCACGTCCATCTAGAATTCATTGCCGCTTCATTACTTTGCTTTCTTATAGCCGCATGCGTTCACATGAGAACCTCCATCAAGTCTTTCCCTCTCATACACGAGCGCTTCCCCCACCAATTCCCCATGCAACGCGGCCTCCCCCATCTCCCTACATGTCTCTACTCCCACCTCACCCTCTAATGTCTCAGCCTTCTCGTCCTCCACCACGTCCTCCGCCCATGCCTGTTCCACAATTTGTTTCAGACCCTGGCCTTCCATCCGGCGCTCGGCAGTCATTCAGGAATAATCATGGTCATGGTCATGGTCAGACCCACACTCAAGTTCAGTCTCACAGACAGGGGCATCATCACCATTCTCATTCGACTTCTGCCGTACCTCAAACCATTCGCCGCACCGCCTCGCAGCAGCAGCTCGGTTTCGCACCAACCGCTCAGCCTCCGTCCCACCCACCTCAGCGCACAAGCAGTTCCCACAACGTGCAGCACTCACGTTCTACACAACATCTACGTCCGCCGACGCCTCACGGTAATGGTCACCGATCGCGCGTAAACTCGGCAAGCAGCGCACATAGGCCTATCGTTCCTCCTCAGCAGCAGGTGCAGCCACATCTTCACCAACAGGTTGTGCACCATAATGGTCACGTTCATTTCCAATATTCAAAGTGCACCGGGCGGAAGAAAGCGCTCTGTGTGAGTAAAGAAATTGAGACCAATTGAAAACTTGAGTCGAGCGTCTTTTTCAGATTGGAATCAATTACAAAGGCCAACGAAAAGAGCTTCGAGGGTGCATCAACGATGTACGCAATGTGAAGCGGTTTTTGACATGTCTGTTGCTCTTTGTCCAATTCGGCGTCGTTTACTTATACTCGTACTCTAGCCAAGTGGAACTACAAAGAGGGCGATATTGTGACGTTGGTCGATGATGCCACCACTTCGAGGCAGATTCCAACAAGGCGAAACATTCTGGATGCAATGCGTTGGCTTGTGAAGGACGCCCAGCCCCATGATGCGCTATTTTTCCACTGTACGATATTTTCCCCAACTTGCGGGTGTATTTGAATGTACTCATTGTCGTTTAGACTCGGGCCACGGGGGACAGGTTCCAGATCAAGATGGGGATGAAGTTGATGGACTTGATGAAGGTAAGAAACATTCCCTTCTGCTCAGAACACCATCAGATTTCCTCGTGCAGTGATATACCCTGTCGACTACAAGAAGGCCGGAATAATTGTTGATGACGTGAGCCCTTCCCATTGTTAATCTGCCGTTAATGCTCATTATTCCGATGCAGGAAATGCACCGCATTATGGTACGCTTGCTGCGCGATGGGAGAAATACACTGATACGATGTTTCACAGGTGAAATCGTTGCCAACTGGCTGTCGTCTGACCGTAAGTCTGAACGTTATGGTACTTCCCTGTTCGGCTTAATGGAACTCCGTCTATTTAGGCTATCTTTGATGTAAGCTTTCCTTGGCACAGCGGGCATCAGACAAACCTAATCAGTTCCCTTAGTCTTGTCACTCAGGAACTGCACTGGGTAAGCACATCGTTCCGTAATGATAAAAGCTGACTGACCGCCCACTGCCAGATTTGCCATACGTTGTGAGCACGATACCGGACTTCTTCAGCCAGCAGGAGGACTAATTGTCTTGCAGTACCATCCTAATGGACGCCTCAAGGGAAGTCCCGTAACTCCTCAGGCTCAAGCACAGAAGGCCACAAGTGCCGACGTTGTAAGTGACCGCCTGACGTTATGAATCGTGCCGTACTTCTGCCACTGTCTAGATATCATTCGCTAGCTGTCGCGATGATCAAACAAGTGCTGATACGACACAGAGTGGTATAGCCGTTGGGGCTATGAGCTACGTGAGTAATTTTCTCTTTCAATATTGTCTGAGCTGACATGCATCGCCAATGACAGGCCTTTGTTACGTCTCTAGGTTGGTTTGGAGTTCTGCTTCTCGCTGCGTGAGACTGACTTGGCGAACAGCAAGGAAGCCAGTACAAAGCTATCAAGAACTGCTTAAGTCTGTTAGGGACATTCTGAAACAGGACTATAAACAGAAACCACAACTGTCGAGCTCGCATCCGATCGTAAGCACTTGCGGTTTGTAGTGTAATGGATTTAAGTTAACACCGCTTTTCAACAGGATACTAATCTACGCTTCATCATCTAGCGTTGGACGTTGTGCTGCGATATTCGTTTACAATTTATATGATATTGACTAATTTATTGGTGTAATACTACATATGTATCAGCCTTGGTCTCTCGTTAACAAGTGTATGTCTAACTTCTAGCAGTGAAAATGCACAAAATGGAGTCGGGTCTACTTTGGACTTTCCTCTATGTTCCACCTTGAATATCAATATCGTTTTTGCTTGGCTCTCTCGCGTCTACAGTATTTCCAGCAATCAAACAAGCTGTCACTGGCAGATCTCAGATCCTACTGCTCTCCAATTATAGCTAGTTGGTCGCTAACAACTATTTGGAAGGAAATTGTATCTGCACATGGATATAAGTATAGTCAAGGTACAACTGACTACTGCTTAAAAATGAAAAAAAGATACATACAGCTACAATATTTCTAGGACCTTGATTCCGTCCATCATGTTTTGCCACGTCTTTGAGTTGTACAATGATGTCACGATCCAGCACGATCTTCTATCTTTCTTTTGTCGATGTTTGCAGGAGTGCATACGTCCCCCAGTGATCCCCACATCCACTAGGCTAGCGCTGGGACGGGACGTTTTGAGGCATGTAAACCGCCACTCACCATCATATATAGAAAGTAGAAACTAAGAGACGAGTCTCCGAGTCAGCGTTGTAGACAGAACCACTATGACATTAATAGTACCTAAGAGACGAGTCTGAAGACGAAACAATGTAAGTGAGAGACAGCGTGCAAAGAACATGAACTGTACCTCACCGTTGTAGACAGAACCGCTGAGGTACAAATAATGCGACGCAACGAGATTATATAGTACAGTACAGTATAGAGTCCGTGATAACAAACGAGGAAAAGGAATACAGAGTCGATGTTGAACATCCAACAATACAAATACAAATTCTCTACATGGAGCTTATCGAGGAGAACTGTGCTGTAGGACCATATATCCGTCACATAGTAGTGAAGAATGTATGGTTGGAGCTAGTTGCAGTTATCAATCTATTCGAAACAGTGAGGATGCAAAAATGAGATACGAGAATTCAGTCGCACCGAATCCCGCAAGAGGCCAAGAACCAAGGCTAGACCTTCGAGATCCCGTCCCAGAGTGTATTCAGGAGAAGATAGGACTAGCCCAGTACCATCTGTGTGTCTTTCGTACACAAAGAATATCCACTGTTCTCCGCTGGTGACAACACCCCTGATGACAGATAAGCTATCATAAAGTTAGACTACGTCACGGAACATAGAACGACAAAGAGCTGACCCCTGAAATTGGCAATACGAAGCCGCAGCAATTGCAGCCTGAGACAGAGCGGCCCGAACGTTATCGCGCTGGGCTTCGAAGATGTTGGACGTCATTGGTCCCTTGATGTTTCCGGGATTCGCCAGTGCTGTGGTCGGATCGCCCAGGAGGTATTCTAAAGAATAGTTCAAAGTCATTCTAGCACGCGACAGAAAATAACTAACCGGTGTACCGAGCGGGGAGTTTAGTCACCAGGAAGTCGACGACGCCACTAAACGAACATTTGCCAGAGTCTCGGTTGAAGATCGTTCTAGGGATAGGGAATTCTGGAATTATGTTCACCGTCGTGTCACCCGCACACATGACCGATACAACTCTCAACAAGAGTATGTTGGTCAAGATGCGACATCCAGCTTTCGTCTTTGGAGTTTAAATGAATATACAGTCGATCATGGAAATCAACCACCGTAACATACCACCGTTGCGACGTGGCCGCGCACTAAACTTATCAGAAATCGTGCAGTATCAATCGGAAGACACCCTGATATTTCGGCCAATCCAAGGTTTTCGACTTCTTGCCTCTTGTCGCTGATCAGAAAAAGTGGACCAGACGATATCCTCAATGAAACGAGCGTTATTGGATCCACCTTAGAGAAGTAAGTGTGCTAAGGAGAGGCTGATCAGCTCTGTGAACAATTCAGCGTCATTCAACCTTCATCAACCTTAACGTCTTCCAATTTGTCACGCAGTTCTTGGAGTTTATCGATCAGACCAGCAGACAAATCCTTGTCTCCTTCATCAAGGTTGGAACGAAATTCCTGGAGCTTATGAAGCAATTCGTTTGTATCTCCTGCAGTTAGGTCTGAAAGCTTTCGTCGTTTGGAAATGGGAGGCATGATGTGCGATACACCGACAGATGCAAGAGACACAGATTGTTAGGGTTAATTGTGGCTCAAGTGCTCATGCGTGAGTTGAGGATCAAGTTACTTCACTCCAAACAGCAAATGAACTTTTTTCTTTCCTGTTACCAGTCATGTTAATTGGTCAAGCAAGGTTTCTGCCGACGCAGGCGGCACTTCCCGAGTACATCTAACTACCAATATTGTTCTAACTTTTCTAACATGTCTCAGATCTCATTCACGAAATGCGAAATACGAGTGACACCAGCGACTTAAGCGACTTGAGCGAGACTACCAGCGAACCTGAATCCATCATCAGCTTCAATGAGAACGTGTACTTCAACATGCAAAACGCTGCCGTATCCACTGTGACTTACGTGGGACAAGCTCGACAAACAATAGAGCAGCAAGCGACGAATGGATCGCAACTCCACCAAGCGTACACGACGTTGACGCATCCAGGGTTCTAGACGCGATGCTGAGGAACGCTCACGGGACCGGTGGCGAAACACCGAGCGTCATACTGCCTGTGCTATTTGCGCATGTCCTGAGATCCACGAGCAAGTCAATCTCGCGAGGACTTGGTTCATGTATCTGCTCTGGCCATGTAAGTTAGAACTTCGAGATGTCTGCCACGGACACTAACGCAAATTTTCACTGGTAGTCACAGCCGGAACCCACCAATCATCAGACTTGATTTCTAGTCAGGCCACGCCGACCATTGACGACACCTATGGCGGCCTTGTAAGTGCCAGTCCGGAACGGAGTAGCAGATTTAGGACCGATGTACGTCCTACCAGTTAGAAAGCAGCTTTGGCGTTAACTTCCAACAGGTTAATCGACGGGACGGTTATAGATGCGTTGTTTCAGGTGTCTGGGATGGACCACACGTTCCCGCCGGTGTCGATCAGGGTTTTGTAACCTTGATAGGAGCGCACATCCTGAAACGGGCTGTCGGGGTTTTCACCATGGACCGGGCTGCGGGCAAGGATTTCTCTGCTAGGTTATCATCAATTCTGACCTCAAGTTGGATTATGCAGGCACATACCGCGGCTGCAACGTGGAATATCATTCGGCATTAATCAGGAATGTCCGAAGAAACTATTCAAAACATGGAAAGGCTTGTAGACGACCCTTCCAATGGCATGATGCTTAGGCGCGACATCCACGATACTGTGTCGGTAGCTCTGGGATGCGTCTTCATCATACCGCCACAAATTGCAGAGACTACAGACACCCTTGAGCCTACAGAAGCGAAATGGAAATCTCTTGATTTAGTCGGTGTAAGCATTTTAACCGGTATGAATGTTCCAGCATACTCTACTTCGCATCGCTCACGAGCTGTGGTAGTTGCCTTGACCTTATTCATCTTCGCTGTGACATCCGGCTCCACAGATGGTTGGGCATCCGCAATAGTGTTGGTCCCACTCATTATCTCGCTTTCAATGGGGGTTGGGTTTTTTTACTGGGAAACACTTATGCCAGTGGAAAAAGCTGCAATGTACGTTATCGGGGATGCACCAATCACCAATCATGGCTCACCTTAGACCAGACCACTCCGGACATGGTTTTACCACAATTTCTCCGTTCTTTTCGCCGTCGCACTCTTGCCATTCTTTTGGTGGAGCACGGTGTTCACGATTTTTACTACCCTATGGCAAAATGTGTTTCACTGGTCGGTGATATCATCGGCTGTACACATGTAGGGTCCTCGCTGTCACTCCATGTTGCCCATCATTGATACGTAATTTTTTGCTCACCAGGTTCCCGATCGGTATCATAGCCCTCACTATGAGTTTCACCGGACCACTTTCTCGCATTTTCAGTCCGAAATGGATCATTCTCACTGGTCTGTCCTTGTGCATGGTTGCGACGGTATTGCTGGCACTCGGTGGAGGGAACCCCCAGGATTATTGGCCATATATCTTCCCAGCTTTTACTCTAGGAAGCGGAGGGGCTATGCTGGCCTATACACATACGAAGTAAGTTCTAAATCATGCCTTTATGAACGCATTTTAAGTGCTTCACAGCATTGCTATTTTTCAAGCTGCACCTTCATCCATGGCCGGCACAGTTGGTGCCATCTTTAATGGCGCGCTTCAATTTGGATCAGCTATTGGCCTCGCTGCTGTCAGCTCAATAGAGACATCCGTGGAAGCCACCTGTGGAGGTTCACTTGAGTACAGCGGTCGATCCGCGGCCTTTTGGTTCCTCGTTGGACTTGTCGCTCTTGAAATCATTTCAGTATCAATCTTCTACGACCGCAGTACGGATCACATGGCCCAACCAAAACGCAGCGACCCCGTACATGCTGCTCAACACAGCACACACTTTGACGAAAAGCTGAACGATGTAGAGGTGAAAAATATGGTATAGCGAGCGACAAAGCTGACCTGGCGGATTTACTTGTGTAGTTTCTATTTCTTTTGACGACTGTTCCTTTTGACGACCGTTTTTGTTGACGACTTGCAAGGTAGATGCGTTTTTCATTCGACTTTTGGGGTACGATTAGAGCATAGCAGACTTCATACAGTTTTTTCCCATACACTACACATCTGGCCATGGGTAGACCGGCAGACTGGTTCACGCACATTGCATACAATCAATCCGTTCGCGTTTGATTTGTATGGTGTAAAACATATCGGAGTAGACTACGTTGACCGTCTTTTTGCCTCGTTTGCAGAGGAAAAACTAGGGCGGGAGTTGCGAAGCGTGATGGAGAGCGGGTCCGAGTATGTAGTGTCAGTTGGTCGTGAGAGGAGGTAATTATCTCTGTCGTACGTGATATGAATAAACGATCTTCAAAAACGTCGTATGCGGTCGCGATCGTATTAAAACCGGTCGTCGAGATTCGAAGTGATGAAACAGGCACAAGTAGAAAAGGAGAAAGCGTTATGAACAGCCGTGAATCGCGGTCAGTGTCCGAGTCGTTATTAAATCTAAGTTGATTTGATTTGCTTGCTTGGCCATCAGTGGACCAGTGGACAAATTAGAACGACATATATAACATTGTATAGCACGTACATAATGGCCAGCATCACAGTCGCACGGACAGCTCTTCATGCGCGGGGATATGGCGAAGGCGAATATGACGTAGGGAAATATACAAGAGCCTGAGACAAGCTTTTCAAAAGCGGGTAGAGTAACCTCTTCCATAGATGCCAGAAAGCTGGGGTGGTTGGTGGGCTACGAAGATAGAGGATGGTATTCATGAAGACGTCAGTAGAACAGACGCAGAAGACAGAATGGGAGAAGGAGAAGGACGGAATGAAGGGGGATTGGGATGCATTGTGAGTCGAGTCTGGCCGCCCGCCCGCTAGATGCTGTTATTATGTGTAGTGATTCAACTGGGGACAGCTTGCAGCAAGGCGCATGGAAAGACGCGATCACGGAGTGACTCAGGCGTGTTTGCATCAACGACAGACCATGTCAAGGTGTGACCGATAAATCATATCATATCAGACAATGCGATAATGTTACAACAACCAAAGACGATTGTACAAGCGTCGCCCGTTTCGTGCATGCAATGCAGGAGTCCAATGTCGTGCCTTGAAAAAAAATGCGATTCAGACGACGAGCACTCCGTGTTCGGATTCGAGCGTGAGTACGAAGCGATGTTACTTCTGATGGGCCATCGTCGGTGCACGTTTGTAATGGCGCCCAGTATAATTAGGTGTCTGAAAACGAGGTGAGAAACTATGTCCTGTTCTTCTGGGGAGTGAGCGCGTAATAGTGCTCACATCTCTGGCTCCCAGAAGCCATCATCTGCGATAAAACAAGGCACGGCAATTTGAGGCAAAGGCTGTACCCTTAGAGTTTGAATGTCACCCGTCGCGTTGAATTGAACAACCCGCCATGGAGCATTGACGCCGACGGCATATTTCGTCCATATTCAAATATTCAGTTATCAGGTCACTTTGGGACACGACGCCACCATCAGACGAGTATGAATTAGCTTTGAGTTAGCTCAAATGTATCCTTGTGAGGTTGGCTTTGCCTTCAATGATGAATGAGATGATGTGGAGGACACAGGGAGGTAGAGTGGTCTGAGGAATATGGCAAAAGCGATATTTGACATACATGTCGCCATGCGTTTTCAGATGCAGGTCCGACGGGGGAACTACAGGGAACACTAGAAGACGCGAGGGTCAAAGAGGAAGAAATTGCTGAGCGGCTTGAAAGAGCTCAAAATAAGCGTACAGGAATCCGGGAACCTTCATAGACTGCGCCCCATTCAACGAGTCGAGACCAGCGCCTTGTAATGAAGAAGGTTCCATTTGGAAGGCCTAGCGCTCTAGACCCTCCGCATGAGTGGTGTTCCGATGACGCCCACCTTACTAGACATTGATCTGCTAGCCATGACCCGTAGTAACGAAATAATCATCCGTCCAGGCATACCACCAACTTGCTGCATGGGCAGAATTCTTCTGCGAGATTTTTTCCTCATGTTCCGCTGAGCGCAGAATCAATCAGTCTCTGTTCTTGCTGAATTCATTGAGCAATGCATGCAAAAATGAACGGTGTAATTTGGGAGATTGATGTCTGATGTCTGAATCATAGTGAGAAACAATTGACTCACTCGTTGGAGCAATCACGGTAGGCGATCATGTGTGCGACATCGAAACTTGATGCATGATGGTAGTAATGACATCAGTAAACCGGTGAGACTCAGATATTAGTAGATTTTGTAGTATTTTCCAAGCCCAATGCTTCTTTCCTGTAAATTACGATACAAAGTAATATATAGCAATCTAAAGCAATGTAATCACGCCAATTCACGCTCAGTTCAGACTCAGATATTGCTCTACATCACTTTATATTGCTTTATATTGTTTTATAACGTCATGTATAGGAAAGAGCATTTCGGCATACAAAATATGGGAATATCGGTGGCTCACCGGTTTGCTGATGATGCTGATGATCTACAGATTTGATTCTGTTGAGCGTTGAACAAAAAGAATATTACGATTGGAGAAATCAAAATGGGCTAGCTAGGGTGGGCGACGTCGAGATGCACCATGCATCACAGCGAGCCATATCGCATGATCCATCGAGACGTATGATGTAAATTTCATGACCGGTTCCGCATGTTGAACAAAAAGAAGCTCGATGATCATACTGGACGTCAAAAAAAGTTGATGATAGTGGCTGTGATGATGATGGTTTGGTTCGAACCGTGACTGTGGCTCAGCATTAACGTATTTTACTTTCATTCCTATCGCACCAGAGAGAACTCTGTATTATCTCCTATGTGTTATGAAGAACTTATGTCGAGAAATTTATGGTGGCGCTCAGCCAAAATGCCACGCGAGGGCACGTGACATCAATCAATTACCTTTTCGAGACAGGATTCACTGACCGCGCTGGCACATGACCAGATTCGTGTGATGGCATGAGTTCTAAATCATTGAAACACGGAGCGCATTGAATTAGAACAATGATGACGACAGCGAGTGATACAGTAGCGGGACATTATTGACGACAGCGAGTGGTGAGTAAATATGCTACTAGGTAGGTGCAAAGGAGTCAGCTGAATTATTTATTGCAAGAGATGCGGTCCCCTCGAGCAGTGCATGCCTTATTCACAGCCTTCAGGAGCTGGGTGTGCCCAAGCTTGGCCTCTGGATAGGCTGCGAGGAAGCGCGCCTTGTTTGACTCATACCTGGAGCCGGAACAGAAGGTGAGTAGTACTGGAACGGCAGATAACAGCAGGGACTTACTGATTGATAAATTCTAGCATGATGGTCACCCTTTGATGGTACTTCGACATGAACCGTCTATTAGCGCCTTGGTACCATTCCCTCAGCCAATCTTTCAACGGTGTTGTGAGTCCTTGGTCCCGATCCCCAACTAACCAGTGCTCGACAATCTCCTTCCAGGATTTGTTCTTCGGGCTGGAAGTGCCATTGGGACGAGCGACTGGGACCCAAGGGATCACGAGGCCAGGTGTAGGGAGTTTCTGCCACGAAATGGATGTTGTGGCAGGGACTTGGGGCCGTCGTGATGTGCTGGAGGTGGACAGGGCTGCAGCAGGCATTGGGCTGACAACAAGGCTGCGCGAGAGTGGCTGTTTGGCTGTGTCAACAGGTGGAGGTAGAGGAGTTGTTGTGCGGGAGACACACTCAGGGACGTTGGTGAAGCGGTAGCTGGAATCAAGGTGTTGGAGGGCAATAGCTGTGCTGCAGGCAGCCTGCATGACAACACTTGTTAGGGAGTGCATATCATTGCGCAGGCCGTTGACATCTGCTGCAACAGATGCATGCACCATGTGAAGCTCCTCTGTGGAAGCTGGTCTGGTAAGTGCATGTTCACCAGCAAGGGAGGCATCAGTGCTACAGGAGATGGGGGCAAGGACATTGCTGTAGTCAGTCTCATATGTATGTAGTTCGTCGAGAAGGTATCGAACGAGCATATCGCACTGAAAAATAGACACATCAAGAGAGAAAAAAACTGTCAGTCAAGTGACAATTATGAGGACAGGAAACATACATGCTCGCCATCAGCCCATCCACCCCACCAATGAACCTTTGCAAGCGTCCATCGTTGACCTACGGGAGCAAACATAAACCAATATTGTGCACCTCCCTGACGAAAACAGTGAGTCGAGAAGTTACCACGGATGCCAACGCCAGTGGTAGACTCATTGATCCATTTTTGTACAGTATCGTGAGATATTGGCTGTCCAGGGTGCACAACACCATTTGCGCTCATAGCAGGGAAGAGGAAGTCATTTGGCTGGAGGGTGCGCCCATAATGAAATGTTTTGAGCCACTTGATCCAAATCATCGTCCAGAAGAAACTATTGCAGGCCGGTGCATCAGGGCGTGGATAAATCTTGTAGTGGTTTGCTGGTAAGGTCATTCAGTCATGCGCTATCAGCTGCAATTTAATACAAGCAACTCACATCTCAAATCTGCTTCCCATTGGCCTTTGTCTACCTTCTTTTGCCATCCTTTCCGGTTCGCAAGAAATATCTCGAAATTTGAGGTGCGTTCACTCAATGTTAGCGTCTCATTTGCAAGGTATGTCTTGAGCACACCGTCCAAAACGGTAGTATCAAGTGAGATGTCCTTTCTTTGCAATTTGACGAGCTCAAAACACCTACAGATATATAAAATCAGATCGCACAAGTGCTGCAAATGACCAGGATTGCACCTCGTCCATAATGTCCATCCGTTCAACGCGAACGCGATTTGCTTGAGATGGCGGGTGAGTTTCGTCCTCATTTCTAAGTCCAGACAGATGTCTGAAGGCCGAGCGCCGTTCATTACCTTCTGGATCATCTGCAGTGCAATGTCTAGTGAACATGCAGCCTGGTGCCATTGAAATGCCCAATCCATGTAGTCCTTCATCATCGCCATCGAGTGAGTCCGATCTCCACCCTCTGCGCTTGCCTTATGCTTGATGGACGACAGCACATCATAGACGTCTGCAGAATCAGTGGGGTTTCCTTCCCAGCGCTGTTTCGCCTTGTCGAAGTGCCATTTGCCACGATAGGTGTCACCATTGCTGAAATATAGGTCAGTGCTCGTGTGCTCTAATCCACAATGATACTGACGATAGCTCCCACATCTTCTTAAATGCCGAACGGATACTCTCGATGGTAGTTTTACTCAGATTCTTGTGGAATCCTTTCAGGGACATGTAGAGTGCCAGCGCTTTGTTGGAGCATCTGTTCGGTATGTCCTCAAATGCATCTTTGAATGCAGGGTCCTCATACATGTCATTATTGGCATGTATTTCAGCAGTTGTGAGCAGCGGAAGGAGTGAGCCTTCGAAGATGTCATCCCTCTGAGTCTTGCTGACAACAGAACTTTCAAAGTGGCTTGCTAGCCATTCCCATCCACAATGAACATGCCCGGCATAGTTCGTCCTTGTGTTGCTTGCCTGAAGGTGGGTTTTGATACCATGTTCCTTACACCTCTGTACATCCGCCAAAGCCGTCTTCTCGGGAGCTGATCTCTTCTTTCATGCAGCTTTCTTGTGAATGGTGTCTAGCGGCTGTTTGGCTTCAGCGGAACCCTTCTTTAGCCGGGTCATGTTCTGGGAGCACAAACCAAGCAAGTGTTGTAGTGTACGAAACTAGTTCAAATTTTCGGGACGGAGATCATGTTAGGGGCCTCTACATTATATTCAATGTCATTTCAAATTTAACACCATTCAGCCTGTCTGAGAGCGAGCACAAATGACATGAATAATTGGTGGCTAACGGCAATTTATAGACTAATATACTGATCTGCTGCTTCTGGTACCATGTGCTGGAGTATCACCTTTGGAACAAGAACATACATGGCAGACAACTGGCCAGGAGTAGCGCCTCCCAGAGTATTGTGCCCCAAGCACCGACAATCAACCCTAATGCTGAAAACTTCGATGTCATGCCTCAATGCCATAAGCGTTATCTGAGAAATGACTTTGAACTTCGGTTGAAGGTTTGCCTGGTCTGCTGAGCGCTGCGGCAACTAAAATACGAGTTAGCAGCTGCCTACAAGCACAGCATTGCTTACCTTGCACAAGGCACGCAGATAGGCGCCCTCCCATATACCCCCATACATCTTCTCAATGATTGCGTCATCCTCCCAGCCCAAATGCTGATGGCAAAAGTCTGTGAGATTTGCGAGATTGGGTTGGTAGAATGAGACGTCCGAGGGCAGTGCCACTGTGCCATTCCCAGCAGCCGAAAAAGATGTGAGAGCACAAACGTACTTGCTGACAACTGCATGCTGAGGGAAACCATGAGGAATGCGGTCTGCAACTGCCTTGTGCCTGTGCTCAAGGAAGTTGTAAGGATCAGTAGAAAGTAGGACATGTAGATCCTCAACGAGCTCCTTGGCCCACTCAGAGAATTCATCCAGTGTCATCGACAGGAATGTGTCAAGCATCATTGAGCCAATTTTACTGTGCAGCACCACCTTGTGCGCGATTTCAATCCCGCAGCCAGGCACCCCCCCCGTCATAATCACCACCTATGAGCAGGGTGATTAGCAGCCTGTCTCCTCGGGTCAATGAGCAGCCGTGTTCAAGGCCATCCTCCGTGAACACCTGGACATTGAGATAGTCTTTGTCATTTTTCGCACTAACAAGAATCAACCACAGCACATCAACAGGAAAATGGCAGCATACCTTCTAATGATGCACGGAGCTCCGAAGATTAAGATATCGCTATCCTCGGTGATCACAGCATCGATGATGCCATGAACATTCATGGCAGCCAGCTCCACTTCAGCTTCTCTCGGGGCCTGGTATGAAACTGGTGAGACGGCAACACTGTTAGGGGGAGAGAACATACTTCAGTCCATGGAAAGCCGAATAACTCCAGCATGCGCTGGAAGTCGCGAGTGAGCCAGTGAGGGCTGCTTCTAACCTTGCGACCTTTGTCTGGCAAGCGCTTGAGGCCATCGAAGACGAAGACCGCATGCAGCGGCAGCTTCAGTAGTGTCTGCAGTCGAAAGAATAGTGTCCGCAGCTCCGGCGACTTTCCAGCTCCTGCATGGTTGATTTGAAAAACAGCGCAGACGCTGTGCATCCACAGGCTAACAGCATGAGTGAGTTCGACGAACATGCAAAAAAAGAGAGGCGTCATACCTAGCATCAATCCCAACTTTGAATAAATGGAGCTTGCGGTCGCCTTCAACATCTTCGGTCTTCAGTTCTGACACTGCAAGTTCCTTGAGGGTTCAATTTTCAGCAGATAGAGCGACTCGCTGTGATGAACATCAGTACCCTCAGCCTAAAGCAAGAAAATGTTAGCGCACCTCCCATAGTCCGCGGATTCCCATTATGAGGTGTGATAGTAGTAGACAACAATGAAAGTTGATTGAGAGGGGGGCGAGTGGAAAGGGGTAGATTCGGACATCACCTGACCACCAGCAGTTTGAAATTAAACACGAGCTTAATGATATGAAGAATATGACACTCACAAGAAGTCGATAGACGATGGAGCACATGCAGGTTGAAGGAGAGATCTAGCTCATGCTTGCACTTGAATTCTTGCACTAAGTGGTTGATGAGACGGCTGTTGAAGTCCTCACCACCCAAGTGAGTGTCACCAGCAGTGGTGTTCACCTCGAAGATGCCCTCCTCAATGGTCAAGAGGGACACATCAAAGGTTCCTCCTCCAAGATCGAAAATGAGGATGTTATGCTCATCAATGACTTTCTTGTCGAGACCATAGGCAATGGCAGCAGCAGTGGGCTCATTGATGATACAGAGAACATTCATTCCAGAGATAGTACCAGTGTCTTTCATAGCCTGTCTCTGAGAGTCGTTGTTGAAAACGGTGAAGGGGAAGTGCTTGATGTCCGACTGGACCTCAGCGCTGGCAAATTTATGGCCGATGAGACGCTTGACACTATTAAAGTTAGCACAAGAAATGAAATAAAAAAGAGGTAAAAATTTACCTGTTGTGGGGCTTCATAGCAGCCTGGTTCTTGGCAGCATGAGGCGAGTAGGGCAGAGCCACTGCTGGGTGCGTGTGATGAGTGGTGCAAGTGCAAGTGCAAGTGCAAGTGTGAGTGCGAGTGCAGCATTGTTGGTGCCACATGAAGTTCTGAGGCCCTGTAAATTATGAGTGAGAATCACAAAAAAATGTTTGAGGAAAATACCTCTCCTCCATGGGAGGTGTTGTTGTTGTCCACCTGCGGCGCTGTGCATGAAGAGTTGGAGCGAAGGAAAGTAGAATCATGTGATTGACATACCTAAGCCACCCATTTATGGTAACTGTGCAGGATGAGTCGGAGGGAGAGAAGAGCAAGAGAAGAGGGTAAGGTAGAGTGTAAATGTACGACGTGTAAAGTCAATGTAAAGTGCTGTAAAGTGTGGTTTTGGCTGGGTAAAGTGAGTAAAGTGTGGAAGAAGGAGAAATACACAGTAAATTTTGTAAATTTTGTAAATTTCAAACTTCCGAGCAGGCTCCCTCCCTGGGTTCGGATGCACCCGCAACCATTGTTATTTTTTGGTGCTTCCACCTCGGACAAAGCATGACACACAGATTAGGTACCTGGTAGATAATGATTTTATATCAATTGCAGCACATTTATGGCTGTCAAGACCTGAGGAGTCTGCTTGATCTGCCAATAATTTTTATTGACATTCTAACAATTCTCTATGCTAGTAATACAACCTATCGGCGCATCCAACTCATGTGCCAAACCCTAAGTTAGGTGCATGTGGCAGCACAATGCAGAATTCCAACCGTGTGTCACATGACTTTGGATTCCCATTATTGTTTTTCCAACCAATCTTTGACGAATCCCCTTTACAGAATTTACGTTAGCTAATTGTGAATTTCTCCAGATATCCTGACATATTCAAAGCACTTAAGCCAAATTTCAAAGTTTTTTCTCACTGGACCATACATGATCCCAGTATTCTATTGCAATGGCCTGAAGAGCCACTTGATCTTCCTGTGGATTGAAATGTCAGATTCTATCCTGCGACACTGGGAAATAAACTTAATTCAACATATACCATTGTTTGGAAACTTGGATGGGGCCAACACTCTAGCGTTTGGCTGGCAAAGCATGGAGGGTGAGTAAATGCGATACTTCCTCCTCGCTAGTTGTGATGAGGTGTTATGTGCCTGACATCAAAGAGAACACGAGTGTCAGTATGTCACAGTCAAGATACTGACAGCCCACGTGACACAAGCGCAACTTCAGCTTTCTGATGAGCTTGGCTTCCTACAATCTGTAAGAGATTTGGCAGGGGAGTCAAGACATCCCAGGCAAGCCCATATCGTCGCATTGCTAGACAGTTTTGAAGTATCGAGTACCCAAGGTCGTCATCTCTGCTTGGTGCATGAAGCTATGGGCATATTCCCGAAGGTCGACAGAGGTCTCCCAGTTCTGTTGGTCAAGGCTGTGGCAAAACAGCTGCTTCTCACCTTAGATTTTCTACACCATGAATGTCATGTGGTTCATACCGGTGCGCTGCTATCAAAAATGTTTGAGTCATGCTGGAACTGAGGTGTCATCGGAAAAGATCTTAAGCCTGACAACATCCTCATTGAACTTGATAATGTGGACACTGCTATTAAAATCTGGGAAGAATCACGCTCTATAACTCCCATGCAAGTGGTCTCATCCAAACCTCCCAGTCATGCTATCCTGTCTCGTCCGATACATGTATTTAGCTCGGACAAGCTGCTCAACTTGATTCAGTTCTCAAAACTTAATGTCAAGTTGACCGACTTTGGTACTGGCGAGTCCCCAAATATTATAGTGATCCTGGTCGTAACTTATCGCTGCGTTTTAGCCATCTCTATAAATGGATTCCATCCTGATATCATTCAACCTTTTGCTCTATGCGCGCCGGAGGTCATCCTAGGATGTGAGTGGGGTCCAAGCGCAGATATCTGGAATTTGGCATGCTTGGCAAGATCATTTTATAGGTTTGTTTCTTCGTTTAACACCAAACCGTGTCTCTGTAGATCTTTGAATTTCTCACTGGGCATTGGCTTTTTGTACTGCGAGGAGGGCCTACATGGACCGCAGAAGCATACCATCTTGCGCACATGCCTGTAATGGCTGGAGAAGCGTTTGACACCACTTATTTTCGGACCAGAAAGACCTTTGGGGAGTATTTCAATAACGATGGTGAGTCGAAACAGCGACGGATGGCATTGACTGATGTTCATGTTCATTGTAGGCAAGCTTCGCATACAAGTTGAAGAGATCCAAGGTTTGGAAAAGGCTCTTGAATCCTACAAAGTGGTCAGCGATGACAAACTATCTATGTGCACTTCGTTTTTGTGGTCGATGCTGAGATTACAGCCATCAGATAGAGCAAGTGCAGCAGATCTCTTGGAACATGAGTGGTTGAAAGTCTAATATGGATGAGAGACCCAGTCGCTTTTTTATCATAATGAAGGACCCACACTGTCAAATTATACATAGGTAATTACAACTCATCTATGGACATTTCAATCTGAGTTGACACGAAGCAGTGTAGAAAGAGTTGAAGTATGTTGTACGGTAATATTGTACTAACAATCATTATGATGAGACTGCCCATTCGCAGGTCGTTGAGCTCAACCCTTCATCTTATCTTGGGTATGAGCTGAAGCATGCAGCGCTTCATGGAGCCCAGCACTATGATGATGCATTTCAAACCTCCGAAATCATGCTCTCCAAGCTGGATAATGATCATGTCGCATGAATGCAAAGTAAGCCCCAAATAACTCACGCGCCAACTTGAAGATGATTAACTCTTTCTCCAGAGCTGCATCAGCACTATCCTAGTCAATCTGCAATACTAGAAGATACTGTTCGACCAGCCATCCATGCTCATCTGGAAAACGCCCCACTTCGTCTAATCAACACATCCACTGGCTGTGTATGCAATCGAGACACACAGAAAAACTCCTTCATGGAAAGTACAGAGTACAGGGAGCTTTTCCATTCATTGAAAATGCATATGCCCCCCAGGACGGAGCTATAACCAGGTTGGGCGCGCGGATGCGATCTCCGCATGAAGGTTCAGTAGATAGGTTGCTCAATGAGAAACAATGAGATTCGTGCCTAACAGGGCGCAGAAGCAGTACCTGTTCATATACAGAGATAGCCTCGTCAAGGTCATGAAATGTACCTTGGTGACTGAAGCGGTAGGTGAGTGAGACGGCCAACTCATTCAAGCAGTTACTACGCTGAGGGTGTCCCTCGGAGAGCAGGGAAATGGCTTCATGAGCAAGTCCCATGCTCTCATTTAGATCATCAATGGTGCAACATTGTGTAAAGTGCGTGTGGAGTGATTGTAAAAGCGGGTAGAGTGCTCCTGGACGGTGTTGATGGCCCAGAGGACAGAGCTCGAGTATGACTGGTTGGAGATGGATGCCTTCATCAGATGCATCCATTGGAAGATTGTGGATCACATAATCAATTGCAGTGTCTACGCTGATACTACGAAAGTAGGTACCCTCTGGACAGAGGGGTAGTAGCTTGCAGCACAGCTGCGTGGATTCGTGAATGTAGACGGCGGATTGCTGTTTGCAGTAACACCAGTTCAGTGCCCTAATCGTAATGAAGGACCAAGGGTCCTGCCATGGTGCATGTTGTTTTAAAAATATTTTGAGCTCTGTGCTTAAACCATCGGCTCCGAGTCATGCTTCATTGATCCCCTTTGCCCATGCAGCTCTCATGATGTCCTTTTCCCATTGCAATTCACTCGTTGATGATTTTGTGGCTTGTTCTGCTGATTTCACAGCTTCATTTGCACCAGTCCCTGTAGCTATGATGCATCAAGCCTGCTAACTACAAGTCACAGGTGATGCATCATCTATGCTTCTTAGCCTGATTTTTGATGCATTATAACATGCTAAGTAGCAGACCTATAGTGTATAGCTTGGTCATGTGATGACCGCAATTTTGGCTTCCAAAAGCGGAAATTCACTCATTTTGGTCACCCCCTCATGTCAGGCCTATTCCCACACACCATATCTTTGTCCTTGACTTGGTGTGTGGATTCAGAGGGGGTGTAAGGCGTGGGATTACGATGTGACTAAATAGATGCGATGATAATGGTAATGATTGAAAGACTACGCTAGGTAAGTGAATGTTGTTTGGGCAAAGCCCTTGGGCTTTCGTCCAAAATACGCCTTTGCGGGGGCAAGCGAGAGCTGAGATTCCCTAGAATGTTAGGAGCAAGAACGATGCATCTAGCTTGAGCTTGAGTCCCGAATAACAAAGGAGGTGCGCAACACTTACAAATGGCTAAATGATGTTGCTATGGCAAAGTTAAACACATGAAAGGTTCCAGTATGGGCTTGTCCTGGAGATAGGGAGCTAACACTACTGCGTGCTGTCAAAGGTACAGTGTGAATGCATCGCTACTCCAACGTCCCATTGCTTTGACATTTTCGAAGGGTACACCTCTTAGTAGATACTCTAGGGTCCCGCCAATGTGAATTCCATGCCCTTTCAGGGTTTCGAAACCTAGGCACTCACTAGTTGTCTGAATGCATTTCAAAAACTCTCCATGCGTCAGCGGTCTCAATCCTCTGTGGTGACGCCAGCTGAAGAGGTGAGCTGAAGCTGGGGGGTTATTGACAGTGAGATGATTTAACATTGCTGCATGGGGGTCTGCTGGGCCTGATTGTGCTACCCAGTAGATGTCTGCTCCGTCCAAAGAGGTTTTGGTGCGGGGCAAATGGAAAACGGTGACCTTCAGTCCAGTCCTGTCCTCCTCGCTGTGCACGTCACTCACTTTCACGTGAAGATGGGGGTTCTCACGAAAGTATTGCAGAGACGACACGGTGAACTCGCCGGTTTGAGTGATAGTGAAGAATGATGTTGTCAGACAGGCGTATACAGCCGCATGCAAGGGCTTCTTCAGGTCTAGAGCCTCGCGGATAGTACTGATAATGGCTATAGTGAAGGCGGCCCGTTTTGGTCTTTTCAAGGTCGGTGGCGCAAAGTGCTTGGCTCCTTCAAGGGCTAATGCAATCTCCGCTTGATGTACCAGCCATGGGTGACCGTGCAGTAGGTGCCAAGCCCAAATTCCATAGAAGTAGTTGGCTAGACTACTTCCGGAATACACTCCCGCGCATGAGGCAATGAATGCAAGCAGTAGAATAGACAGCACTGGGCAACGTTGTTCCTCTGGGATTTTCCGGGCGTTGCAGAACACATGAAAGACGAGTAGACCTGAGCCATACATTTCTCTTGTGCTTGGTGCATGTGAGTGACTAATGACTGCGATGATGCGATCTAAATCACTGTCTGATGTGGTCACTGGAGAACCAGAAGGGTCAAGCCACAATCGCGACGTTGCTGGGATCCAAAGGTGAAGTCTATTGTGGGATAAGCAGTGAGGACGAAGGAGAGAGGATAGCAGGGTCAAGGCGGTGGGATATGGGTGGGGTCTGGGACCGGTGGGGGCGACAGGAAGTGGTATTGGAGTTGCGAACCATGAGGTGTTAGTCACGCCAAGTGTCTTGGTAGTGTAGGAGCTGTTCTCCCCAGTCCCAGGCTTCTGCTTCATCAGCTGACTCAATGTCCACTGCATGCTGATCATCGTCACAGGTGTCGATGCGCTGGGTTGACTCATCTGCGTCGACAAGGAGCATTGGAAGGTCTCCTGGGAGAGCAATGGGTGGTAAGAGTAAATTCCTAGGGGGGAACAGTCCCCTGGAGGGCCTGTCTGCTGGGTTGGCTGCACTGGGGATATAGGATAGGTGAAAAACGGCGGTATTTTTGCGAGACTCGAGCAACTCATGAATCTGCTTGAAGACCAGGTTGGTGGCTTGATTGCGGCTGCGACTGGATCTCCAGCCGTGGATGATCCCTTGGTTGTCGCTGAAAATGCGGAAATGAGTGAGTACTCCATCATTGTGGTAGCTGTTGAGGATGGCGTGAACGAGGAGTTCAAACCTGACTGCCTCTGCCCAACCAATATCTTGTTTACCATTGAGGGTTCTCCACCCTGGCCGAAGCGACCAGGCCTGCCAATGCCCATTGATAGTAATTGTGATGCCGACAGACGTGCTTGCATCTGAGAAGGCTTGGCAGTCGATGATCGCCGGGTGACTGGAGATGGTGCACCTGATGAAAGATCTCTTGAGCCTGCTCTCCCACCAATCAAGATCGTTGTCAAGGTGTTTGGCGGGGTGATGTGACACAAAAGGACCGCTATGGTAGATGCTGAGCATGGACTCCAGAGAGGTGAGGTAAGTGTGTCCTGTTGGTAAGACCAAGCAGGCATGTAGTAGTTTTCCATACAGCTTCTGGACGTCCATGAGAACATGTGTTGGTCGCGAGTGCCACTCCACAATGGCTGCAAGGTACTTCTCTTTTTTCGCTTGTGATAACTCGACCGTGAGCCTCGCCAGGTTCCACATAAGGCCCAGGTATAACACCAAGAAGGTGAAGATGGTGTCTTTGGTGGGCTCCCACGGGAGGCCCAAAGGACTTGATACCTGGTTGATGTCTGCAAAGTTGTAGCTGAATTGTGAGTCGATGGGTGAGTGCGAAGAGGATTGGGAGAGGTTGCGTAAAGGAAAACTACAGTCCTCTGTATACACATTGAAGGATTTGTTGTCGTGAATCGTACCTTTGAAAGAGGCACCCTCCTTTTTGTAACTGCCCGTTGAGGTCCAGCATGCATTGTGTGGACTTTCGCAAAGTGTTGTACTAGTTGACGTGCTCGCAATGCATGTGGAAGAATAGGTGATCATTGACCCACTTAGCAATGGGTCCAAGACCCTCTGCCCGTAGGATGTTGACTCCAGTGTCAGCCACGTGGCCATATATGCCGGCAGATGGTCCCATTCCAAAGGAGACGCATGTATCTGCGCAGAAGCCCCCTTTGGGAAGCTGTACCACTGCTGCAGGCCACTGTGAGTGGTGTAGTGAAATGGTGCGGTAGGCTTCTGCAATGTTGTGGGTGGCTGCCTGAGATCCCGGTGGTAAGCCGTGGATGATGGTGCAGATGGTCTCAAAGGTTCCCCAAGTGCAAGGGAAGTTGTCTGAGTTGACGCTTGAGTTGATGGATTGGTTGGGGTGAGCTGTTGATGTGACGAGTGGAAAGGAGAAGTTTTGTATGACGCGGAATTTCCCCAGTTTGCCCGACTTGGGTATGATGGAGATGGGGGACGATTGGAAAGGGCCGAGTAAGGACAGTAATTCATTATTAGTGAAAGGGCCGATGTAACACCCTGTAGTAAGTTCTTGAGCAAGGATTGATTCAAAGGCGTCTTGGAAGGCAAAGAGTGAAGGGCTATTAGGGGGAACTTGCATAGTGTGTATGGGCGGAATATGGAGATTGAAACTGTATCGGAGACCTTGAGACCGGAATGGGTATTTGACGAGAAGGTTATGAGTGCAAAGTTGTGATTCCCACTCTGCTGGATTATAAGGGGTGACTGGGTGTAAGCACCTGTGTCCGAGGACAGTGTTGAGCTCCATGAGCGGTGGAGAGACAGCCGGAGCAGATATGACACTCAATGTGGGCGTGACTGGAGCAACTGTTGATGCATTGCCAGTTGACGCAGAAGGGCTTGTTGGAGCTGCAAAGAAGCAACTGTTTGTTGGTGCGCGTGGCAACTGCTGGAAAGGCGTTGTCCCATAGGCGTTCGGCCGTGCATTTGATAAAGCTGTGACTGTTCCTCCCCAGGCAGACTGCGCACACTGCTGGGGAGCAAGGGCTGTGTGCACTGTCTTGAAAACCCGAGCGGGCTACTGCTGCAGCGCGAGCATTGCGTGGTGCAGCCGACTTCTTGTTAGGGGAGGCTGAGTGTCTTTTCCTACTTGGAGAGATGGAATGTCTCGACCGCCTACCCCGTGGGTTGGAGGAGTCTCCAGGTCCTATGCGCGAGCTTGAGCCTTGGCTCTTCTGTTGCAAGGGACCAAACGCAAATGCAGAGTGTCAAATTGACATGAGAGTATCGCAAACGCGAAATCCCGTCAATAAGAATGTCATTGAGAAGGATTGTGGGGAAAGGAGTGGAATCTGTCAGTTGTGAACTAGATTTTTATTGAGATCAACATACCTTAAAGTCGTTACTCAAATCCTGTTTGTTCCGGTCATCTTGATATACAAGGTCGCACGTGTGAGTGATGACCGTCTCATTTATTATGGATATGTCCCAGGCGTTGGCTGGTATGGGTATTGCGTTGTGCCAGGCGCATCTCTGTTCTTCTTGGTATAACATCAGGCCTTTTTGCGATGGTTTGTTCCTTGAGTTCCAGTGGCAGTGTATCATCAGCGCTCCCCAGAAGTGTGCTAGCATCAGGACTCTCTGTTTGGGCCATCCTCGTTCTTCAAAGGAAGATATCATGCAGGGAACCACTTGAGCGAAGTCTATGGCAGCTAGATTGCGATCAGGAATGATGCCTGCAGAGGGCCTCGTGGCTGCTGCCTGTATCCAGGTGGTGGATCTGTCTTCTCCCGCGATGGGAACCATGCCCTCATCGTCTCTGGTGCGGTAGTTGGTTAGGGCATCATCTAGTCCATCATTAGTCCAGTAGTAGATCTCAATGTAGAGCCCTTTGTCAATCTTTCACATGGTGAAATCTGAGACGAGAATTTTGTCTTCTGCAGTGGTGGGATGTGGACGTTCAGGAAGGATATGGTATTTGCTACGATTCTTCTTCCTTTTGTCTGCTAGCACGGTCTCTTCTTCAAGCTGGAGAGCTTGACAAATATGTTCCTTTTCTTCTTCCGCTAAACGCGTCTGTTCAATATGGAGACGTTCATCTTCTCCCACTTGTTGATGCCATTGGGCACACAATGCATTGTTGGTGGTAATCCAAATTTTATGTAGAGTGGCGGCTGCTTGTGCTTCTGTGATGTCAACTGTCACAAAAACTGTATGACTAGCCCAATACCGTTTGTCCATGAAGTCGCGGCAAATATTGGTACTAGGGTCAGAAAATAGTCTATTCATGATGAGATGCTGACAGAGGTGTCTGGCGAAGAAGCGCCTGAAAAGTTTAAACACTGGCAGATCAGACCAATTTCGAGCCACAAGTACTATAGGCGCTGAAGGCTAGGCATAGTAGAGAGGAAGAAGAAAGGTGTGTCACACTTTGCTCAAAACGGGCAAAGACCTCATTCTTTCCACGTGCTCATGCCTCGCACTCTGTCAGAATACAACCTCCGCATTTTTCAGCCACATGGTGTGGGAATTACCCCACAACACCTCAAACATCACCCAATTTGGTATACCCCACAATTATAATTATTCTCACACCCTCCCCACCTCACTGCAGCTTCACCAGCACACTACAATGGGTCCCTGTTCATATATAGGTAGTAGTTTAATATATATATGTATAATTTAATAGACCACTTTTTTTGTTTATTTGTGTGACAGCTCCCCCTCCAGGCCCCTTTCAAAATAGGGTAGGGTACAGAACACTTTCGAATTTTTGCCCCTTTGATAGGGAAGTGTCCCAGGGCATTAAGAACATGTTTATGACTATATATGGAGATATTCCCATCCTTATTTGACCCCCTGAAGCGTCCTATATCAATAGATATGGTATATATGCAGGAAATCACAAAATATGTTCTCATTTGATTATTTCTAGGTGGACAGACTCATAAAAATGATTCCCAGCATCTATTTATCAATGGGAACAGAAGTTTCCCACACTCAATTTCTTATCTATTTCACTTCCTCAGCACTCAATTCTTGTTAGATTGTGCTATAAATTTGTATATATGATACTGAATATATTTGAAATGTACTCCAGGTTTCTGATCATCAAAATTCGATGTTTTGAAGGTATGGTCCCCTTATCAGTAGAAATAGCAAGTATATACACTACCTGAACACTCCAGCCTATTTTGAGCTGATCCTGAGTACAAGACACATATATGCATGTACCACTGATGATATATGAGCTGGGTGGGCCATATGGGCAAGGGTGAAATACTGAAAAACATCAAAAACATCAAAAATGCGATTTTCTATTATTTTGTTCCTGTAGAAGGATCCTGCATGTATCATGGGCTAGCTATATGATAGATATACTCTAAATATGCATATTAATATGCCCCTCACCCTCCTTGAGGTCCGGTCCTGCAGGAAATTTTTTCACAGGGGGTAAACCACCAGAAGAGGGGGGTACACTGTGCAACATGACATTCTCCTATGGTCCTGGGCTCCTTATACATTGTTCCCATTGTTAAATAGATGCTGGGAATCATTTTTATGAGTCTGTCCACCTAGAAATAATCAAATGAGAACATATTTTGTGATTTCCTGCATATATACCATATCTATTGATGTAGGACGCTTCAGGGGGTCAAATAAGGATGGGAATCTCTTCATATATACTCATAAACATGTTCTTAATGCCCTGGGACACTTCCCTATCAAAGGGGCAAAAATTCGAAAGTGTTCTGTACCCTACCCTATTTTGAAAGGGGCCTGGAGGGGGAGCTGTCACACAAATAAACAAAAAAAGCGGTCTATTATATTATATTATACACATATATACTAAACTACTACCTATATATGAACAGGGACCTATTGTAGTGTGCTGGTGAAGCTGCAGTGAGGTGGGGAGGGTGTGAGAATAATTATAATTGTGGGATATACCAAATTGGGTGATGTTTGAGGTGTTGTGGGGTAATTCCCACACCATGTGGCTGAAAAATGCGGAGGTGTGAGGTGTGGGGATAATGTGGGGAGGCCTGACATGATGATGCATCAATGATACATCACTATGCATCATTTTGGGCAGCTTTTTTTAAAACCTTACATTTAGGCAAGAAACTACTTGTCTTCCATCTATCAATACGGTCTGCCTGGGGTAAGGTATTACAGCATGTTCTTCCCATCCTAAATTCTAGCCGAAATTTTGAATCACCGCAACAGCTCAAGCGTGGATAATTTGCAGGCAGCAGACCTACAGTGATTAACACAGAATTTCAACTGACATATCTGTTCTCATCTTCTACCACCAGTGGCAGATCTCTTGTTCATAATTCAGATACTACTTCTTGAAGCATTGTGATCACAGGTGTGGATTTAGAATCCTCTGCTGTCTCCAATTCAGAGTCTTATGAGAAGCCAGTGCAATTCACAGGGCATGAGAGACTGGACATGCAATAATTGCAGGGCTTTGCACCATCTTCCAGAGAACGACCACCAGGCCAGCAGGAACATTTAAAGTGCTCATTCTAAAATATGCGTGCTCACACCCAAGTATAGTGGAGAATGGCTTTGTGCATTCTTGGACAATAAATTTTGCTGTCCCTTTCGCTATAAAGGATGTTTGATCTCTGGCCAAATTGATTATATCCGAAAGCATAAGAAATGTAGTTTTGGACTGGTTGCAGGTGATACCATGACACCCGAGAGCATATATGGAATGGATGTCAAGAACTGGACAGCAATTGCGGTGGGAGAATATTTACTGAAGATATATGGACCTAGTGCCTCCACTTCATCTGTATGTTCAGATCTTTTCCACTGTTCCAGCTGCCCATAGATTTATTCTGTTTCAGAACCAGAACTCTGGCGCTGTGCATCTGCCATGCCAGACTGGTGTAAACCTTTCTGTTACTCAAACTCCTGCTACAAATGTTCCTGATAGTGAAAACACTGTAAGTCATATGTCCTTTCATACTTGGAATAGTATCTTTAATATGTCTCAGCATGAAATAGATCAAACTAGTCCCCAAGATCATGTACTGGCAGCAGCTCCTGCACCACAACTATCAGTTCTGTATCCACCACCACCCCTCCCCCACTTCCTCCTCCACTGTCACCGCCACTGCTGAGCCAGCTGCCCACTAGTAGTACTGGAGCTATGATGGATCTTCACTTAGAAAGGAATCATGATGGTACGGAGTCTGATGCTGGACGTCAATGTGAGTCTAACAATTGTATGGATAACAGTCTATCCTGATGTAGTACAGCTGCTAGTTTGCAGATGCAGAATGATTGCAATCATCTTCTTGGTGACGGCAGCAGAGGTTCAGGAGCCAATCCAAAACAATCTATTCTTCCGGTATCACAGGTGCCAGACTGTGATGATCCTCTCTGTTGTCTCATTGATGTCCAGGAGCTGGATGGCTTACAGCTGATGACAAAATTCCAGCCTCACCTTAGCCTTTTTATTTACCAGCGATGCCAGTTCGCTGTATGGGCCGACCATCTTGTAGGACATATATTCCATAATCATAAGCATCTTATCCCCACTATCAAAAAAACCATCATGGAATCCACAGTTAATGCCGCAAGCCAAAGACTTTCCGCTGCAGAGTCTTCCCAGCGTATGGTGGTCTTGCCTGACCGTGCTCTCCCCCCATTTCCCTGGCTACAGGATCCCATTCGAGGTTACCAGTGCCATCACTGGAACTCTTGATTTGGTTGCAGCTCATGGGAAAATTCAACACCGTGATATGGGGACTCCGTGAATTACTAGACATGATCCACCTATTTTTGCTCAGCATCTGTTTTCCCGAACTCGGTACTTTGTTGTGCATATCACATTACAGAACGTTGGACCAGATGATTTTTTCGCAAAGTTCTATTCCACCCTCCCTACTCGCTACATCAATGGTGCTTTCATTAATGGCAACTTGTCCAAAACATCAGACCTGGCCGACCTCTCTCCATTTTTTACTAATGCTGGCTGGGCCCAGGCAACAGAAGGCTATTCTCTGGCTGGATTATGAAATATGTCTGCCTCCAAGGTTGGTAGCCAAGATGTTGAGTATCTCACTCGCATCAAGGGCCTTGGCAAGAAATACCTCTCCAACATTTCATCTACTTCCAAAATTGATCATACTCTCTTGGATGAACTCACCAGCTGGAGGACTAGATAGTAAGATTTGATGATAGTCTCTTAGATCTGAGATTTTCTAACAGGCCCTTCAGTCGCCCTTTCCAAATATTACAGGAAAAAGACTCCATTGAAAACTATGGACTCTACTGTGACCGGCTTATCATGATAATTTTACACATAACATCCACTAGGTTGGCTTCAGAGGAAGCAGTAGGCAATGACTTCAACCATGAGGGTCACACGGATGATGAAGATGACAATTACGACACTAGCGACTTACAGTTGGACTGGGAGAACATGGACCTTATAGACATAGATGGGGAGGTTGAGGGTGAGGGCAAGGGCAAGGGCAAGGACAAGGACGAGGGTGAGGGTGAGGATACATTATGGTCAAAAGAAGACAGTTTGGAGATGGAGAGTTTGATGAACCTGGAGGCTATGGATGACGAGGCTTCTTATCCCGTGATCTTGAACTCTGTCCAGATACAACAAGCCAAGATGCTGAGAGAATGCTGCTCTAATGACAGCTTCTCTGAAGAACAGTGTATAGAAGCCTACCACACCCTCCTGCTGTCGGTCTTCACAACTCACACAAGTAATTCTTGAGGACCCCTTCACTCCCTTATCGACTCCTTCATAATATCAACTAGCATTGATGTGCAGGGTTGTTTCATACTGCCTCATCTGACCTCAAGCCACCTAGCTAGAATTCTTTATGCTGCTCTTTTTTCGATCTTAACCCATGTCATGAACACTCCCGATCCATACCAGTAAGCACATCAGCGATAATATGACTTGACTTATAATTGACTAATGTTCATTTGTAGAACATTCATTAGTTCTATGAAAAAGTGGATAAATCCCGGTATGCGGACTCCATTTTGCACTGTCCAAAGATATTCTCGTCTATGCTATGCTATATGCTGAGGCCAGATAACGCTCCCCCGGCTTCAGTTTACAACTTCTGATGGGCCAGACTTCACGTTCGATAGAAAGCCTCTGTCCATCACCTCCATCACCCAGATGTATCACAGTGTATATCATGAGATGGTCCATATACTGGAAGAGCATCTTCTATTCGGAGCTGGCGACACAGTCCTACAACCTCTGAAGAAACCGGAGGAGATTACCGACAAGCCTCATGAGCACATCATTGGCCATGGAGTATTGGTTTCAGAGATGGAAGTGGCGTGGACCCCCATCAAGTTTATCATGAACAATGAAAAACTGCTGAAGAAGTACTTTAGCATCGGTTCCACTAGTAGAAATCCAGTACCACACAAGGGGGCATGGGAGGAATATTTGGAGCATGTCGAAACCTTCAAGGAACACTTCTATTTTTTATTCCATCAAATTCCTGGAATGCCAAAACGAGGCACTGAGGAAATTTGGGCGAAGATTGTTGACACCAGTTTCTGCAGCCGCAACATCATGTATCTCTTTCACCATCTTGCCTGCATAGGAGATTACAGCAAGACTTCTCGAAACCCTAGCAACGATAAGCTCACTCTTCATTTTCTGGCCCATCCTCTGGAAATGGTATTGAGGCGATATCAAGCTTCAGTGGTCAGTATCAATGCATGGGCTATTGACCATGTCCTTCCTTCCGAGATGATTGATCCCCACAATTATTGCTATCTCCTCTATAGCAAGGGTCAGCGGTGGACATCAGAACACCTTTCTCACATCCTTCAGCAACTCACTGCCCAATACCTACCTCATAATGTTAGCCTCAACATGAGCTCCTTAAGGCACATTTTTCCTGGCATTGCAGAACATTACTGGATCTCGGATGTCCTGTCTCCAAGAACCGATGACGTGCTACATGCTCAGCTGGGCCATAATTAAGAGACAGGCGATCAGATGTATGCCAGAGCCCACCAGGATCATCCCCAGCTGACCAGTGCAATGGCACACCAATTCATCCTGTTTTATGATCTATAGCAAGAGTTCCTAGGCTTCAAAGAAGATATCCCAAATGAAGCCACTGCCCTATCCCTTCAGGCATCATATGCTCAGTGACAGCTGTCTTCTAGGACTCTTTTATCCTTATGGACTGGTGCTCAGACTAGCCCAACAGTCATTTCTGATCCCATACCCCTCCATAGCTACAATGACCTCTGTGACCGTATCAGCAGTCTAGAACGCACCTTGAAAAACAAGGATGAAGATCTTAACAAGTGTTTCACTAGCCTAGAGGGTTCCTTGGCTAAGATGATGCATATGGTGTCATCAATCTTGCAAGCAGTCCAGCCATCCCACTCAGCCGCTGGCGCTGCTCTCTCTGCCATTCAGCTACCGCAATCTTCTAACTCTGACACTAGCTGCCTGATTGCTAGCTAAGAAGTCCAATGCTCTCATGTTTCAGCTGCACAAAGCCCTGAATCCAAGGTATGTAACAATATATGATTATGAAGTTCAATGGCCTGACCACAAGTGATGGAATGCCACAGCAACTGGCTAGCTGCTGCCGAAGTATACTAAATGGTTCTGAGGTGTGTCATCTCTAACCCCATCCTGCTATGAGGGAACACCATCTCATGACATTGGGACCAGGTGGAAGAACGTCCTTTGAAGCGGTTGAGGATCGTTGCTCCCGCAGTCCATCATGGTCCATCAAATGCTGACAATTTGACACTTTGCACTGAAGAAAGACCTGCCAGTGCTGATTCAGGCAATTCTGAGGTATTGTGCAACCACATTCATCCTATATCATCTAGCTAACAATACAATCATCACTAGGCTCTCCAAGAAGGCATTAGCAAGGTACTCTGCCCTCAGTGCAACATCTATGTCCACAGCTCCAATTCCGACCTAGCAGCTCATTTTTGATATGCAAAAAGTCAGGAAGGCAGTGTCAACAGCTGCACATATTCAGTTTCAAGGCTGTTGTTCCTGGGCTACCTATATGTCTTGCCCATCTACAGGCCTCCAAGCGCTGGGAACGTCTGCACTCCTGCAGATGCCGACAACAGATAGATATCATCCCTAATTTGTGCTGATGGATGTCTTTACAGGTTTGAAGAACAGCAGCTTGGCAAGTGCTTAGTGACACGGGCCTCAATGAAGAGACAATTTTTCCTCTCAGCTTGGGCTTCTCAACAATATTCTGTTTGCCATCAAATTTGAGACTCATGTTTTGATTTTCCAGCACTTTGTAGAAAGCGATAAGTGGAACCGCAATAGGTAATAAATAATATCAATGAGTGTGCTTTAAAATATAGATCTCACTATATGGTATAAGTAAAACTGCAAAGGGCCCTGCCTGAGTTCATGACTTAAGTGCATCTTGAAACCTATGAATGAAAGGGTAAGTTATAATAGGCTGCTGAGTGATACAAGGCAAGCAAATGGATACTGACAAATGAATCAACATGATGGAATCACTGTGACTGCAGGATCACAGATAAGCAAGGGAAAGGAAATATCCATCCCCAGAGTCGCTGCCACCAAAAGAGACGGCATATCCATAGTGGAAGACAAATAGTGCAAGGGTAAGTTGGAATGCCAGCAGTGGCTTGGGCATGCACACCAAACTTAACATGGCCTCCACCCCACCCCACAATGGGTGTAATGGTAGCAGTAAATATGGGGAAGGGGTGGGGATAGAACTCATCTGCAGTGTATTGATAAACAATGATCATGTCGCCAACACCAAGTTACTTGGATGGAGGACTTGGTCCACAGTAGCTGTTGAATATCCATGTGTCTGAGTCAGAGTCAGCACTGGAGGGGGGGTTCATAATGAGTGAAGCAGCTACCGAGGTGACAAACAGCATATTATAGGTCAGGAGGAATGATACTGGGGTTCAAAGTACTATGTTATAGTCCAGAATCACAACTTGGCAAAAGGCGAGGTAATTATATACTGACACATTATAAATGTAAGGCAAGTAAGGGTGAATAGAACATATATATCACTCTTTATCACTCCTTCAGGAGAGTGAAGTTGGGAGGCCTCAAGGTGTTGAGAAATCCAAAAATAATCTTTCTGTTATATACATGCGTCTTTTTTAAGTTCTCAAGTGTCTCTTATGTCCCTCCATAACTTAACAAGTTGCACCAGCAGTATCTCAGTCTATCTGAAGCCGACCATGCTATTTGAAAGGTCATAAATGCCCAACTTGACAATGCTCTGCTCTGTGTACTTGACACTACTGTACACCAGACTCTTATGCAATTGAGAGATGCAGATATGGACCTTCAAATCAAGCAGACTCAGAGTATAGAGAGCTCATATCATTAATAATTGCATGTTGTGATATCCAAATGAAGCACATTTGGGGTATCGCTGAGTATGGAGTGATCCATGCTGTATTGACAAGGACAACAATGTTGAGCTCCATGCATCAGTCAAGGTGGACTGATAGGGCAGAAGAGTGGAGGGCTTAGGGTGGAAATAGAGTTAGTTGGGTGGGTCAGAGGTAGGGGCAGAGGTAGCAGGGCTAGTCCTACTGAGATGCACTGTGTGCATTGTTGAGGAAGGAGGTATGGAGTGGATGGGGAAACAGGGGGTTGGACCAGCAGTGGGGATATCTATAGACAATATTGGAGGTGCTTGGATCTGGTATATGACAGTATTGCTGTCACAGGCCACACTCTAAAAGTTCAAGCTTCCTTAGTCTTTACTCTGCACTGGACATGGAGCTGTTCATACTTGATAAATAGATGGGTACATTAGTTGTTGCCCATAGTGTAATGCTAGCTACAAGTTGTCCTTCATTATCTGACATCCCAATGATGCCAGTATAGTTTCTGGTCACAGTAATCCAGTCCACATCCACAGGGTATGGGGGCTGGAAGGCCTTGAGTATGCTTCGCTGTGATCACTGTCAGCCATCAGCTAACACCTACTGTGTGATCATGAACACTACAATTACCAGTGACATTGAGTAGTAGTCACATGAAGTTGTTGAATCAACTATGAGTAGCAGGTGTAGACTGTCATACTGATGCTCAAAATCCTAGGTAGTACTGTCACATCTCTTCTTTTTTTAGTCTCTTTCATTTTCATCTCTTCCTCTTCATCTCCATGTAGTTTACTTAATTTATAAACTACCATACTATGTGTCATTTGGTAATTACTATGTCATGTGCTCAATGATTGTGTGCATGTTGTGGTATATTTGCCTTTGTTTTGTCAAGGTTGATGCAAAGCAGAAAGGTGTACAACTGGTAGCTGGAGAGCAGTATTCTAAAAGGAGATAGGTGAGAGTCTGGAGATGAAGATGGAGCACCGGATGGAGAATAGGATGGAGACCCAGACTTTCATGGGGGAGAACCCGGACTTCCAGGTATGAAGGTATAGGATATGACAATATGTATGGGATGAATCAGTAATTGGATGGCTATAGGAATAACCAATGATCACCTGAGTGACACCACTTATGTTAATACTTAGTAACGTGAGAATGTACGCATTCACGTTACTAGTTAGAGGCAAAAGTCTATACTGCAGTACTGCAGCACTTACTGCAGCACTCAGCAGTGACTTCGCAGGTATTTTTTTTTTCCCCTCGGCTTTATCCGACGATGGCTTATCTGGGCTTATCAGCTGTTATCAGCAAAACCTTATCTAACGCTTTCGGCAATGTGTGGGCTCGGGTGCCAACTACTCCCGCCGCTGGCGCCAATGTTCCCACAGCCTCTGCTCATCGTCTACAATGATGAGCACGCTTATATCACTCAATCTTGCTCAAACATGAGCGCATTTTTTGCGCTCCCTTTCTCCTATGGTCCTCCTCTACTATGGTAATGTCTTTCAACTGTTTAGCTATACTCGTGTTGAGTGTTCGTTTACCTTCTGTATTCTGACTAAGCATACTAACTGTTGTCCCTCACCACCATGGGGAGACAGCGTCCATTCCACACAAGCTCACAGAAGGTCACAATGACCGTCCTTCGCCATACAGGCCCACAGACCACCTCTGCTGGTCTGATGCATATATGAGCAGACCGCCTACGAGCTGAGAAAGAGCTCCAACTTCAAGCGCAAGGTGAGTGTATGAATTAGTGTTTCTTTTGTTCTTACAGTGAAGTGTGGGCAGATCCATGTCGTGCACAGCAGGCTGCACTTGCTGCAGAGGCTGCACTGGAAGCCGGGACAAGTTTTGATATGATGGATCAGTCTTTTGATGGTGCTTTTGATGGTGACAGCCATATGCAGCATTCATCAGATGGCAGCAAGGGCAACACGGACACGGACACAGATACAGACACGGACACGGACACAGAGACAGACTGTCCCAGCAACAAGAATCGTTACTCAGTTGAAACCAGGCTACTCTCCGCCTATGCCAGGCTGCAGTTGAACAACAGGTACTGTTGTATTTCTTCTCCTCAGTCTTTCCAGCTGATGGTTACTGTAGCTCGTCAAAGCGCCGTAGTGACCAACGGACACGAGAAGCACGCTATGCCAACATGCACGCTTCATGGGGCATGCAGATGCCTGCGCTAACGGACGCATATATTGCCTGGAAGCATCCAGGTTCACTCAATATCACTCAAGTTTCGGCTCATAAGTTCCAGGTCACTGCGGTGCAGGTCTTTGGTACGCTTTCTTCATTTTATTTAAGATCGTGTTGCTTACATTTTCTAGAACTAGACCATTTTCACGATATTATGCAACAACACGAAGAAGTTGCAAATGTGTCTCTGTTGCGTGTGGGTTTACTAGGCTGCTCTCCTACTGCACCAACTGTTGCAATCAGCCTACGATGTCTCGAGCTTTATCATCAGCTTCGATGACGGCAATCTTCACTCAGCATCCAGGCATTCACAAAGGTTTTGTGTGCGATACATAATGTACGTTATGTATTGTAAACGACTTACAGCATTCTGATTAACAATTAGGTCAATTACGCGCAAACATTTCGCAATCAATTTTCAATCACGTTTGACGTATATCTTGCAATACTTCGCGAGGTTCGGTCCCGGGTGGATATAGCACTCGGCCGCACAGATCCCGACTGGCGCCTTCAACATGGTTGTCCAGCATGCACGTTTGAGGTCAGTGTACTATTTTTTAAAATTATCATTGTCTGATCTATTTTCAACAGCAACCCAATGAATGTCCACTGTATCCTGCCAGTCTCAAGGCAATGGATGGGAATAACTCCGCGAAACGCATGGCGAATGCTGGTAATGCAGATTGCCGTATCTTTCCCAGCAGGTATATGATTCCCCCCAATCAAGTTGACATGTTCAAGGACGACGTACGGTTACGACCCGGTGAACGCGGAGCCAATCAAAACAATAATGCCACATCATGTACCGACAATTGGAAGGCTGCTAACTCAACCAATGAGAACACCGTGCACGTTTTCGAACAGACTGGTATCTTTCTCTCTGCCTGCCGACATGGAATTGTCCAAACAGTTACCGAGATGCGCCACAGTGGCGAGCTGTAAGTTTTCAATATGATTTAATATTATGTTATTGATGATTGTTAAAAGCGCTAAATATCCTCTCGCAACGACGAATAAGCTTCTTGACGTCTTCGGTGACAACCAAGCCATCAGTAGTGATATCAGTTGCAGCTTGTCTAAGACACTCGCCGCCAGCTCAATACAAGACAAGGCTGACAATCATAAGCTTTCACTGTCGGTCAATGCATTCCATGGACATGCTCACAATTGCAAATGTCAGTTGCAGTATCACCCCATGTACCTACGTGGCTTCGGACTCGAAGATCTCGAGACTTGCGAATGTATTTTTGCAAGCTCGAACACCACAGCATGCCTCATTCGCCACGCGTCACATTTTCATTACAGTCAGTTCCTAGACCTGCATTTTGACCAATGGGACATGGATAGATATTTTGAACTCAGTAAGGTTTCATTGTCTGAGTAATGATCCCGATTGATCTGATTGAAATTTAGGCCGCTTTATTTTCAATAACTACAAACAAGCAGTTACCTTGATCACCGATTTTACCAAAGAACTTGACGCCTACCGCTTATCCTTCCCTGACCAGGCCATGGATTTTGAGACCTGGGTAGCCGAAGAACTCGCATATCTGGAGTCTGTTGCATCGGAGCCTGCTCGCGACGCTCTCGCAGTTGATTATGTGGAAGCGCTGGAGAAACTCGATACGTATCAGTAAGTTTCATTTGTTTCATTTGCGCGTGTTTTAAAGTTCACGATCAATCCAGGCAACAGTTCAACTCATTTAGAACAGACCAGTTTTTGACGTACTCGCCGTCATCATTCACACCTGACTCTGGGTTGAGTGTCACAGCTTCACAAACAACGAAGCAGGCACAAGCAGCTCGGCGTGCAGTGGAGCGCCGTCTTCAAATTCAAATCAACATTGTTGAGGATTTAGAGACTCGCCTAGACATCGCTGACCAGTGGATACCTGAAAGTTCAGACTATCGGGAGACACTTGACTATAGCCAACGACGGTGATTCATTCGGGTAGTTGAAGATCTTGAGGGCCTCGTTGTGCAGCGTTTATTTGAGTTGTCCAAAGCTAACCTCTCATCAACCGGTACTAACTTAATGTTTATTAATTTATTCTACTAACAAAATCTTTCATCGCAGGCTATAAACTTCGAAGACAAATATCTCGAGCCATCGTCAAGCGATCCAGTACAATTCGTACAGCGCTGGACAAGTACAACAAGCTTGCCGTCATGCAAAATCCACGAAGGCCAACCCTACAATATAGCAAGGTTATGTCTTATGCAGCCCTTGGCGAGTTTGAGATCCTCAAACATTCACGACACGATATTCTGATGAAGCCTTGGAGCAATCCCACACATCGTGAGATGGCCATTAAGTATTTTAAGATTCTCCGAGCTCATGAGGAGATCACTCAACTTAATGTTGAAATCCGCCGCCTGCACGCTTGGATCGATGTTGAGGATTCTGACATCAAACGTGTGGCCACCGAGCTCGAGTCAACTAACCTCCCACTTGCGGCGGAAGTTTGGGAGCTATATAATTGGCAGCGGAGGGTCAATGATGTGCATCACGCTCGCATCAATCGATTATATTCACTTGAAGGATTTACTGGTTGTGTTCCTTCTGACATGATCGCAGCAGATGTCTCATTGGATGTAGATGAAGTTGCAGCAGAGATGATTGACGATGAATCAGAAGGAGACGAGGCGGCACACTTTGAGTTATGTATTCAACAGATGTCATTGTAGTACTTTTGCGAATTTGAGGATTGTTCAATGTGACGTGATGGTACGCACTCGAGATAATTAAGCCAATCGATCCCAATAACACCAGTCTTTCCTATCTTACAGAGGCCGCTGCTTTCTGAAAGATATGTATGTATTGTATTAGTAGGATGAGTTGTAAGTGTACAATTACGAAGATCTTACATTGATTGACTCCGGAGTGTAGTCACATGTACAGTGATCTTAGATTGATGTGACAGACTCCCATACACCACGTTGTAACAACATGTGTGCATTTACTCAATACCTGCCTCATTTCTCATTTCTGACTTCACTCTGCACTTTGCTTTAAAGAGACTCGCAAACTTCCCAGCCTTCAAAACCAACTTTGTGGACGCCTTATTGCTCTCACCTTCAGATTCTCTGTTATTTTCTGCAATCGTGCAGCTTTCACTATGCCTACTTCAAACTCCACATTCACCACAGAATCAAGCGCTCCGGATGGTCATTTGCCTCGGCCAATCCACCACCTTCACTATTTAGACCTTGCAGTTGACGCTGATGATGATGCACTGGTATGTATCTTTCTTTTTGTCTCTGGGGGTCGTGTGCACTTACTGTTGATTCAGCATGACTTTATATGTATTCAGTTTCATGCAACATTCGATTTTGAACGGCCAGCAAAACATAGGTACAAACGAGGGCCTCGTGGATGCAAGATGGTCGCTATCAAATCTCCAGACATCACTCTCAAAGCTACTGTATCTCATCCGCCAACCTGCGAGCTCGCCAATGCCATGAGTAACATCACTACTACTCTTCTTGACCATTCGCTTCCTGGGATTTGTGACTCCTGGTTTCCAAAGAACTGTTGGAAGACGGTTGATCTGCCTACCAGACTACGACAGAGTAAGTTTTTTCGCCTCATCACCAACTGATTCTCATATCTTTCTCGCAGATGTTACTGTGACAGGCCCGACGACCAACGGTATAGCAGATGCGGATGCTACTGCAACGGACCTGACGTCGCCAGCTGTTTTGAAAGAGCATCCTGCCCCCAATATCACTTGTAAGTCGTTATCAATGGCTGTCAATTGTTATCTGATTCCATCATCTGGCGTTTGTGCCCACTTAGCTGACACCGGGTGCAATGCCCGGCAGATCGCTACTAAAATCAGATCTCTTAATGATGGTATGTGTGTATTGCTTCCATTTTATTGTGACAGGGTTGCTCAAATATCATTCTTAGGCACCAAAGAGCTCGCGCCGGTGAACACCCCTCCTTGTGTTTATACTAGAAACACCACTGGTAGCTCATCTCGCTCAATGTTGGATGATGCATTGGGCCCCGGCACAATGGCAGAAAGTCATGTCGGATTTTTGGCTCCTGGTGACCCAGTCATCAGAACTCCGAGCATCGGCTTGAATGGCTGTGTCAGTACCCCAAACACTCCCAACTTCGAGGCAGTGCGGGCTGTCCTTGCTTCGTACAATCTTCTGCGTGGAGTTGTCCGCGAAATTCATTCTTGTGTTCTTCAAAGGCAAGGCTTTGAGGAAATGCAGTGGCCATACATTCTTGACGAGAACTTGGTGTTTGAGCCTAAAAAATCTGCTCTTTTGCTTGCCATGTACAATCTAGGTGAGTCTTGGGTTTCGGCAAATGAGCTCATGACTGAAGCGATTTTCTAGTGTCTTAGGTACATTTTGTAACGGCATTGTATGCTAGAATTTCATGCTAGTATAAATCTTCTTTGCGGACCGTATTTTCGAGCAAGGGTCGCCACCATCTAATATATAATCCTCCATGTAAGTCTTAAATTTCTTAAATTTTGTTACTTTTGCTTCGCTATTCACTTGGTCATGGCACGCGGAAATACAAACAAAGTCAAGAAAGCACGGCCCCAGCTCACAACGTCTCAGAAGTCTGCGCGTCATGAGAAGTTCACCGCACTCACTGATGACATGAACGATGCCCGCACAGACTACATGGACAAGGTTCAAGTCCTTGCCAAGAAACATGGCCGGTGAGACCTTCTGTTATGAGTTATAAGGACATGCTCAACGGATGCTACTTAGGTCTGAGCGTTGGATGCGATGTCAACTGTTCCTTGGGGGTCAGACAGTTCGCCATCGTCGGCGTCCAAATGCATGGAACGCGTTCGTTCGTCAACGACTCAATGATATAAATGAAGGTACGTGTCTCTATCACACAACGTTGTGTCTGTACTCAATTTCAGCTCCTTGCCAGGCCTATCGAAGGGCGACTGTTGGAAACTTATGGAATTCATCGACTCTCACAAAGAAACTCTGCGCGTCGACTATGCAAGACTCTCCCACGCTCAAAAGAATGCTTTTGAGGTTGAGATCATGAAGATGCATGCCTCCAAGCAACGCATGGTCCATGATAACCCGAAGGCAGTCCAGCGCGACATGCAGGCCACTTTCGCTGCTATGGACCAAGAGGTACTTTCTGGTTTTCTTCCCTGCTCATTTTCTTATAGGTATATACTTTAGTGGACAGCTATTTGCTCCTGCCTCGGTGTCGAAGGCTTCTATGTGGCTGTCTGTGGTGGGATCGAGGACCTTAGCGGTCCCAAGCTTTTTTTTTCAGACAAGGCCGAGAAGTTTGTGCAAACCGTTCTGGATCTTGAGCCTCAGCGCCTGGCGTTAAAACTGGAAGCATTTGCTGTCTCTGGCCTTGGTACGTTTCTATACTCTAGCTAATCTGATTTTTTTGACGATATTCTACTGGCCGGTAGCTGAGGATGTATCCGCTATATCAACCCAGAAAAAATCCCTCAACAAGCTAATTAGCGAGTGTCGGACGCACATCCAAGATGAGCTTGGTGAGCATTATCTCTACAGAGTTTTCTTGTTGCTGATGTGGATGCACAGACTTTATCATGCATGAAAACAAACTATAACAACTATGAGCATGCTATTGTTGAACATCACAGTGTGGCGCTTGATGGTTGGCCATCCAAACTTCTGCCAATCCGGAATCCCTCTCGTATTGGTGGACGCAAGTCAGTACAATTGTTGCTCAATGCACTCATCGAAGGGACCTGTAAGTGGACAAAGCTGACGGAGGAAGAGCTTGCGGACAGAATTACTAGAAACCATGCTCGCGAAGCAGCCGGCGAGACCATCTATAAGCCACGGAAGAAGCACACCCCAAAGACGGTAGAGAAGAGTGCTGCCACTGTTGAAAGTAGCGGTGAGAGTGACGAGGGTGAAGGGAGTGAAGGGGGTGAGGAGTAGTCATTTGACATTAGCGCAGAGCATATGTTAGTTGCTTCGTAGTAGTTGTTCGTTTATCATCCTTTATGTTATAGCACTTGAAACATATAATGACAGGCACTTAGACAAAGGTCAAGGGTGTTCATCATTGCTGGCAGTGAGTAGAACATGCTCTGAGTGTAGTACTAAGCTATCTACACCGCTTAAAATAGTAGATACATCTGTTAAATATTCATCAGAGTAGAGGAGGACCATAGGAGAAAGGGAGTGCAAAAAATGCGCTCGTGTTTGAGCAAGATTGAGTGATATAAGCGTGCTCATCATTGTAGACGATGAGCAGAGGCTGTGGGAACATCGGCACCAGCGGCGGGAGTAGTTGGCACCCGAGCCCGCACATTGCCAAAAGCGTTAGATAAGGTTTTGCTGATAACAGCTGATAAGCCCAGATAAGCCATCGTTGGATAAAGCCGAGGGGAAAAAAAAAATACCTGCGAAGTCACTGCTGAGTGCTGCAGTAAGTGCTGCAGTACTGCAGTATAGACTTTTGCCTCTAACTAGTAACGTGAATGCGTACATTCTCATGTTACTAAGTATTAACATAAGTGGTGTCACTCAGGTGCCAATGATCTGGGAAGTAAGAGCTAGGTACTGAAGGGGGAAGTATATATCTAAATGGGGAAATGGTTCCAGTCGAATGGAGCCTATACAGGAGGTAACTGATGAGGCAGTAGTGCAGATGCACTGGGGTGGGGAACGGGCCAAGTGAAAGTAAGGAAAGGTGGGTGATAAGATTAGGCAAAGCAGATATTAGTAGAAGTGGGTGGATCTGGTATATGATAGTGGTGCCCCCTTTGCCCTTTATAGGGCATGGTATTCCTAGGCTGTACTGCCCTAGGAGGGGTTGCTACTGGGACCCAAGTTCACAGTAGGCCCTTCCTCTCCATTTCCATTCTCTCAGTCTGCTTTTGATAGTCCCAACCATCTGTGCATATGCCTGCTTGTCATAGCAGACACTTCTAGTGTACTTCTGGAGTTATGTCAGGAGGGGTAGTGCCTGGGAGACATTCAGATGTCCATTGGTTTTCCATGCTGGATAGTGGATAGCAGTGGTGGTGGGGATTCACCTTCTCTCAAGGTAAAAGCTGATCCATCACTCAAGCACTAATGCTGGCAACAGAGGCTTGATAATGCCAGAGGACCATCTCTAAAGGGTGAGCTAAAAATATAGCATAAGTTTGTTCCTCCCTGTGTCTCAGGATGTCTTATTGTAATCGCCAATAATTGTGAGGTAATTGAACTGGTACATAATATTCCTTCCTTAAAAGCTCATGTCCACAATCTTCACACATATTTCTTCAGAGCCCCACTTGGGCATGCCTAGTATCTGGTGGAAAAGAAAATGGAGTTATTCTTTAAACTTTTCAACCTGGCACAGGTATTGGTCCTATGCCCCATGTTTCAGCACCAATAATACATCTTCAACAGGGAAGTGACAGAAAGGACTTTGCTGTCAAAAGTGAATTCCAGGCCATAGGGCATGGTAAATTGAAGCCAGGAAGGGAAATATGACCTTGATATATGGTGTAGCAGAGGCGAGAATATCATCGGATCCTACAGAATGGAGTTCATGCTTGATCCAATGAAACATAGAGTCTATAAATACTCTATTAATATATCATAATTAGTGATGGTGATTATGTCATATATTTGCAAACTTACTGATAAGAGTCTGGTGCCTTCAGGACCTCCATTAGCATGGAAAATAAGATAGCATATATCATCTTGGCAAGTCATGAAGAAATAAAATGTGGAAGGGAGAAATGTCCTTGAATATCGACACTGGTAGAGATGATGAAACTGTCAGTTAGGGAGTGGAGGGGGCCTAGGGAATGAGTGTCAGAATTGGTGGTGAAAATGGATAAAAGGAGAGTGTGATAGGCTACCAGAAGCTGAACAGATGAGGAATGTAGGTCTATACAACACTTTCTCAGTACCTGTGTACACCATCTCTAATCCTAGTTCAATACTATTGGATAGAGAGCTTGATCATCAGAAGCTTCCAAATTGATGAAATCCTGATGTACATTGTGGTCAATTCAAGCTGGACCATTCTTGGGCCATAGACCATCTCCCTCATTGTTCCTTCCATTGGCAAAACCCATATTCTGCCAATCTTATACAGAATGAAGGTTTTGGAATGGCCTATGATCTGGATTATACCAATCAGATTGATTACAATAGCTACTAGTACATATTATCCTTGTCTTCTTTCTCTTTCTGGCCATTAGTATCTTTAAACACAAGAATCCACAAGGTCATTATGATCAATCTGTCACAGTGAAGTCTGTAGCTCTCCACAGAGTTGTGCTCCTGTAATAGCTGGAATGGGCATCTTAATGAACCATCAGTAAATGTAATAAGGTGGGACTGACAGGAAAACTTACATTTGGGTACTCCAGCCAGTTATGAGCTCCAGAAGATTTAGATCAATATCACCTGTAGAATGAATAGTAGAGAAATACTTCTTTCCAAGGCCTTTGATTGAGGTCAACCAATTAGCTTGCTGCTCACTCTGAGTCTTGATGTTTGACATCACATGTATCCCAGCTATGAAACAATCATCGGTTGCCTGAACCTACCCTGAATTGGTGAAAAATAGAGACAGATCACCAAGGTCCACTGCATCAGTGGTTTCCCTGTCTGTGAAGGCACCATCCATGTACTGAGTGGGGAGTGTAGAGTAGAATTTCAAAAAAGAGATCCTCTGTGCTGACATTCTGCAGCATGGGGTGTACCATGAAGTACTAGGTTTTTAAGAACAGCAGTTGTACCCAGTGTAAGGCTGTTTGTGAGTACAAAGGGGAATTGGTGCAAGATGATGGAAATAAAAGATGTGTAGGAAAACAGCTATGACTTCAAGTAGAGATAAACAATTGAAAGGCATGATTTGCACATCACTCACACACCAGAAAAGAAAGTTCATTGATGATGTACACTCTGATCCCCTCAAATACAAGATGTCTGTTAGTCTAGATGACATTGACTGCAAGGTTTAACCTTACTACTGTCTTGCTGTGATAACAAGTAGATGCCTACTATATGGCTTCTGCTAAAATTCCTTATAATTGGCATAAACATTGACATGTTGTGCTGGCAGGTGAGCGTGAGTAAAAGCCCAATGAGGCTGAGACAGATTGAGACAATAACAAGTCAAATGCAAGAATATAGTCACTGAAGTCTAGCACCAATCAATCTTGAAGCTATCAACCTAGGAATGAACAAAAATTGGTGGGAGAACAAAGAAAGCTTAAGACAAAGAGAACTTACAGAAGAGTCCACTTGTGTGATGCTCATATCCAATTGGGCACACATGTATATCTGCGGCAGTGTGTGTGTGCAGCTGTACCTAGTGAGATAATAACTGTTATGAAAGTTGAGAAGTGCCTAGTATGAGTCTCTCCTCTGCAATCAAAGCTCAGTCAAGTTGAGAATAACATTTTGTGGTGAAGATTGAACACCACACAGCACAAGAGATGATAGCAACTCTGGTTTAGAGAGTCGATTCCATGGGGACAGAGGATATACCATCTTCTAGGCATCATTAATATTGCACTTGATCTTGGAGGTATGTTGAACTATATACACAGGGCCTGATTTAGCATGTGGATCCTTTGTAGATTTTCACTCAGCTTCCATGGCATTGGCCCATATAGCTTTGACTGCCTATGGTGTGCCGCATTCAGAGGAAATGCAGTCAAACCAGTGTTGGATGGTGTAATTGGCTGCAAGGCACTTGTGATACTTGTGCATGAGTTGGTATGAGTGGTTGAATTGGAGAAAAAGTATACATAACACTATATGTACTAGTGCATGTCTATGTCCCATGGACATTGAGTGAGCAACAACCTGACACAACTGCATGTGTTGTGTCGTGCAGAAAGTAGAGCTAGAATTTTTCACATGAAACTTTATACACCGCTAAAATTCACCACTTGAAGTGACATGAGTGCATGTAAAGTTAGAAGCATGTCTGAACCCCTACCAGTATATTGGATGGAGATAGCTACATCTCAAAGAGCTTTGTCCTGAAATTGTTGTATAAGTCCATCCAATGTGTTGCTGTACTATTCCTTTGAAAAGGTCTCCAACAATCATATTCCACTTATAAATTATTCATAAGTACCATTCTATATTAGTTCTGATGCAAACTACCATACCTGATGAACTACACAACCAGGAACAATGTAACAACTCTTCAACAATAAATGTCTTAAAATGATCAGACCAGGACTCAAACTACAAACAAAAGTGATAATGGAAGAGTTACAATATAGTCGTCTAGACAAGTGTCTTAGAGAGGTCCAGTCTAGAGTCTTATAAAGAGAAGGGATGAGCAAGAACATCAAGTAGATTCTTAGGGAAGGTACAAGAGGTTTAGACTACTGACTACTAACTAGGGTTTATATATCTACAAGAAGTGTGCATAGATCAAGACGTAAAAGGTAACTAGACTAAATAGGAATGTGAGTGAGACAGAGAAGTTGTATGTGAAGGTTCTGAAATGGAAGATCTGTATCTACTGAGAATATTGAAGAAGAGATAGAGATGAAAGAGAAGATCTATTGTAAGTAAGGTCATTAAGAAAGATCAATCATTATGTTGATTGGAGATGGAATTGGCAATGCAAATAGTGAGATGTGGGTATAGAGGTACTAGTGACTTTGTGATAGTTGACATTGTGAAGAGTGATAGATGTGATGAATGTGAAGAGGTGAAGTGGTCACATGACTTGGGTGCTTAGACTGAGACATAACATTAAGATGAAAAAAATAATTTGTTTGAGGAACTAGTGACAAACAATAAGGTGTGGAAATTTCTCTTGAAGCAGACAATGGGCCTTTTGTGATTCACCAGATGCATCTGTGGTGCAAGTAATAACAGTAGCCCCCCATTCTGTCTCAGTCTTGCTGATTGCTTCTAATATCTGCTGAAGAAGTTCTGTGGCTGTCTGAGGATCCCTCGATGCATTGTGAACTTTGACTGTATGTAACTAGACTAACAATTAGTTAATATAATTGACACTGTCAGCCTTCATGGACATACCTTTCCCTGTGCTGTCATTATAAAGCCCAGAAGATGGTGATAATTTTCACCTGTCTAGCCATCACATTGCAAGGTTGTATTAGCACCTCAGCATTCCTTTTTTGCAACAGTTTTTAAGTGTGTTGAGGGTGTGCAGCATGACATGTTGTGTGAGGACTTTTGCAGAAGGTATTTTTGCTTTCAGAAGAAAGTGGTCACATAAAATCTTCCACTCATGATTCTTGACCTATCACAGTGGCAAACCAGTGCTTACAGTGAGTCTCATGAGGCAAATCTCCCAATCAGCTCAGTCTGAAGCTGTCCAAGGTTGGTCACTGAAACCATGGAGGATTTGTCCTAGTACCACAGGGGAAAGAGACAGAATTAAGCTAGAAACAGAGCAGTACAGACCAGACTGGTTTAGACATTGACATTTCCCCAGCCGGGATGGTAACAAGACTGTGGAGAGAGCTGAACTGACTGAAAGAGAGTTATGGGTGAGGAGACTAGAGGAACCTGAGGACACAGTCTCAGGAATTAGCAGGGTAGGCAAACTCAGGCATGCAGACTTGGACTCTAGAACAGATAATACATCAAGAGCTGGTGGAGTGAGAATGATCAGTTGTATACTAGTAGTGGTACTGCCATTATGGGCCTAGGTACTTTTTCTCAGTAAATATTGTTTATGGTATTTCACTCATGCTTGTGAATGAATGTCTTCTGAGTGCATTTCACATTCATGCAGGTGATGTAAGAGTGTTGTTGGCTGACTGACCAACCAGATATGCTAGGAATCATTCTGGTCAATAGCCCATACTATATTTCAAAGTTAGTAGAAAACAGTAGCTACACAAGAATTCACATACAAGTGCCTGCAATTGCAGCTTCATTTCTCAGTGTATCTCACTGACCTGTATAAATTTGCTTCTCATCAAGTGCCTGCTCATGAGCTATGTGCTGCTTGTAGAGCCTCACACATATAACTTTTGCCTTTTCACTAACCATTAAAGCACTTTATTTTGTAGTATAACCTGGATGCACTATGAAGTGATCCCACCACCATCCTCTATTTGATTTTTGCTAGTCTTTGCCATCAAGTAATTTAAGTCAGTCAAAGTACATTGAAAGGTGAGAGTGACAGTCCATCATCAGGCTGCATGTTCTTGAAGTATACCCAGCCAAACATGCCAAAACCACATGTTTATAATGAGACTACATAGAGATATCTTATCAATAATGATTGATATTATGTTGGCCAAGTATGGTGTAGTCTAACATGATAGGACCAGAGAACAACTCAAAGTCATGTTCAGGTGAAAAATGATGAACTTCACCAGCTTTCCCAGAAATTGCAGTTAACAACCATGACCTTGATTCACTGACCAGCAGAACACTGGATTCAATCTAGCCCATGTGATCTCACCTACATGATCTCTATCATTGAATTTTGTCAAGTCCACTTGAAGTCTTAAGTGTTTGAACAACAATAATTGAAGTCAGACACACCAACACTATACTACAGTTTATAAAATCTCATCTTATATGTCAAGGAATCAATGAACATTTTAAGTACAAGAAGACACATTATTTTAACATTGCAAATGGAATACAAGATAGAGCCTCACAAAAACTGCTCAAATTAGCACCCAATATAACATATTGGATGCCATAATGTAAGACACATCACTGCTGGGATGTGTTGCCAACATTATTCCTCACATCTCAGAATGATATATTACCCCTTTTCACGCCATTACAATAAAATCACTATATAGTCAAAATATCTAGATGACATAAAAATATATTAACCCATTCAATTGCTCTTCATCTCACATGTGAAGTTGTGAACTACCAACATTGTAGTCATATCTACTATAGCTTGACACCATGCCTATGTTACATTTATTTTTCTCTAAGTCCTTTGTTTGATATCCTTTGGTTGCACTACACTTCTATGCATAAAGTTCAAATTGTTGGGGCCCCAACTCTCCCCAACTTCCTGGCTTTGGTTTTGACAAGGTCAGAATGTAGCTTGGTGAGGAAGAAACAAACAGTCTTATAAAGCCACTTCTGAGATATGTAGTAACCATACATCTGAGCATTACATTGCAGAGGTGGAAGGGTTATATTGATACAGTTTGGCTTAGATGGTTTGATATGTCTAGATTTGCACTGTTTGTCTTGCTTGGCTTTATCAAGCTGTGCAAAAGCTATTGAGAGGGATATCAACGAACAACACCTGGACATACCTGCATGCTAGATATCACTCCATCAAGGTTTTGTAATTGTTGAGACATGTTTAAGACGATCTTGAGTTCATTACATAATGTTGGAATGTTGAGCAAGTGACCTTATTTTGGCACTCCAAACTTATATAAACTTCAATCAAGCAATGTAAGAACAAGTTTTACTAGCACTGTTTCATTATCAGTCCCACAATATTAATGGCAAACATTAATACTGATCTTGGATTATATCTCACCATTGATGCTGCCACCAACAACCTGAGCCAGAGGGAATGCCCCTGGTATACAGTCTAGATCATCTGCTTGAACCAATACCTTTTTGCACACTCCAATACTCAAACAACAGCCTACTCAACAATCCCTCAATATTCACTCATCTGGATGTACAATGTTGATATTGATCATAATACTACACCATCCAGTCATTTATCATCACCTGCTAGTGACCATATGTGAGTATCTTCCCCACCTCAGCATCTTTAACTTTCCAAATACTCTGTTAAGATACCTGATTTTATCCAAGTTCTCTATTGTACCATTCAACCACAGGAATTTCTGCCCCACCATAGTCAACGGTGTGTTATCCTGACTGTTGAGGTCAAGCTAGCACTCAAAGCCACTACCTTTAACCACATTCTAAACTCATAAGTGGTGAAGCAGGTTATGTATGCATTTGCTTCTGATCATACTCTCCAGTCACTGGGTGTGGTGCTAGCTTGTGGGTTATACTGGGTGTATTATAAAGTTGACTGGACATCTTCTCATGAGTTGGAGTATTTGGAGAGGACCATATATGACTCAGATTATGTGCCCCAGATGGAGAACTCCATAGATACAGAATCAAACAACTCAGGCTCCTCAGGCTCCTCTGCCCTTAGTGACCCTCCTGATGTCTTATTCTACATTTCTGAATGTATTAACTCTATTCTTAATGGTTGCAGCCAATTCTCCTTTGACGATGTGCCACTCTGCATGCAGGCTCTCACTTGGAGAGCCTCATATCTGAAAGTTTGTCATAGTCAGTTCTTTAGGATTGCAGGGCAATGTGAAGTTGTGGTTTACTCACACTGACCTGCATCATTCCTATAGGTAATAGAGAGGCACGAGCATATGATGAGAGAGCTGAAGCAAATGGGCATTGAATTGCCATTGTGAATAATCTGCACTTTGTCATATTTGTTGTTTTTGGTCTTATTCCATCCAAGTTTCCTCCCACCAGATAATATCCATAACTTTAGGCCTTCATTATTATGATTTGAGTTCCGATAATATTGAAACACAAGACATTTGACTCAAGTCTGCACATGTAATTACTTGAATGGATGCACACATCCTGTACCAAGTACAGGTGGATGTCTCTCAAGTGCTGGTACCTGATGAACATGTCTAAGCTGCATCTTCCACAGTTTCATCAAAACTTCCCTACACCCAAATTTAGGGACCCCATGAGATTCGGCTTGAAAGCATGATTGTCAACTTTACCTGCTTCCTTAATTCAGTCTACCTTAGGCTGAATATGCCAGCATCAAATGTCTGAAATCATAGTTTATCAGGTTGCAAACCTTATGCCTCTCCTTCTGTTAACCAATGCAGCTATCTCATCAAATATACTCTGCAAAGACTTCCTTGTGTGCTGCCAAGTGATGAGCTCAGCCACAGACCCAGTCTGTTATTGAGCCCCAAATCCAAAAACCTCCACTGTTTTGATTTCTCTTCCTACTATCATGATCATGATCTTACTCACTGCCAACCTAAGTGACCGCTTCTGCTACAACTAGCTCATGGGTCCTATTGCTTTGAAGAGAATTAAAGTTTTTGACATGAATCTTCATCCTAACAGTCCCTGTAAGTGCTGCCCATTTTGTTTTGCTAGCCAAGATAACTGCTCAGTGAGTCCTTCTCATTAACTACTGTATCTCCTTATAGAGTGCAACCATGTTTATACATGCATGGGAATATCTCATTTATTTTGGAGACTAACTAGTAGTCTGATCCCACCCATTACTTGCATGACTTTGATCATAGGTAATTTAAATTTTGTCATGTACCATGAACTCTATTTAAGGCTCAAGTTTTTCATTGGCAACTTTCAAGAACCCAATGAACTTACTTGTATGCACAGAAGGTGAGTATATGTGCATTACATCCACTCTCTTCCACTTATGCTAAGTTTCTTTCTAGCCCTAATCATTAAGCAACATAAAATGGGCCTCACTGTTTGTCATTCTGGCACCCTTGATTCACAGCTCTGTTGATTTGCCTATTTTTAGAGATCAATGAATGTGAGTTTTTGGTAGGTGTTCTTCTTTCATTTCTGATGTGAGTGCTTGCTTGTTGTGATTGTATTAGTTGAGAATTCTGGTGACTCAACTTCAATCTTAGACTAGTAACTGGTCCTGCAGCCATTTTCTGCATTTAAGTAAATTTAGCTGGTGCTAAGGATGAGTCCAAGTGGTCTACTTTTCCTGCACTGCAACCTAAGCACAAGTGCCTAATGTTTTCTGTCATGCACTTTACATGTACTACACTCATTTCTAGGGCTATCACCAGCATAATACTTGGTTATCTCACTGTGCTGCACTGCACCATCAGCCTCTGGGCCTACCATTTGACAGAATTCTCTGCACCATTTTTATCTTTCACTGCACCTGTTAAGGTCATGCTCAAGGGGGAGGTTACTCAAAGGGCTTCGGCTTCAGCTTGTGTGCTGCGCCCCTTACCCGAGTACGTGCCCTTTAATTTCCAAGGGGCAGAGGGGAAGTCCAGAGGTCAGACGTCGGGAGAGTTCAGCGGAACTCTGGAAGATTATGAGAGAATGAAGTAAGGCTACTATGGACAAGTCCGGAGTAGAAACAGAACAGAGTTTAGACTACCCTAAGGTAGAGCCAGAGATTTAGTCCTAAGGTTTTAACCCTAAGACTTGGAGGTAGACAAGAGATGAGACTCAAGTCCGGAGAAACAGGAATGAGCAGAACTAAGATGATATTCAAACTGAGGAGTTCCAGAGTATTACAGGAGTTTATATACTGTAGGTATCATGTAAGTAAATCAGTCAGCAAAGTAAGGGCTATGTATGAAGCATGTGGAAAGTCTATTAGTAAGTGTATACAGATCAAAGCAGTGAGGTCAGAAATGAAGTATGAATGGACGGATCAGTAAGCATAGCGGAAAGGATATAACTGGTAGCCGGAGAAATAGCTATTCTAAAAGGAGCTAGGGGTGAGTGCGGAGATGAAGGCGGAGTGCTGGGTGGAATAACAGGACGGAGAACCAGACTTTAGTGGGGGAGATCCAGAATTCTAGATCCAGAGGTACGGGATATGACAGCACCACTAGCTTCACTTTCCAACTCCACTCCTGAAGGCAAATAGGAATGCTATATCCACAGCAGAACAAATAGCTCCGATATTTGTGCCAATCCTTGCAACCCCAATTCCCCTATCTCCACCTCCACCTCTATCATGGCTCGTCTGCCAGTTGGACCCTCCCATATGTCACCTCCTGACTAGCAAAGTCACCCTCAAAATGTTTCGGTCATTTCAACTCCTTTGGATTTATCTTGTTATCTTGTTCTAGGATGTTGCTAACTGCCAAAGGGTCAGAGGGTTTCACAAGTTGCAAATGGTTGTTCATTTGAATTCATGGTTGAGGCTGCTTTGGATGTTGCCAAGCAATGGCAATGAGATGAGCAGGTTGCAAAATTGCTTGTTGGGGACTTGAAAGAGTACTACAAGTGCTCTGACATATTCACAGTGGGCCAGGCTGATGCACTTGACTGGTGGGAGACCCTTCCTGTCAGCCCTAAGCAATGTCCATCAAGGCATATACAATAATCATCCATTCAATTGTACCTCACACTGCCGATATTGAATGCTACTTTCTCAGGTCTCAGTGGAGTTCAGTCTGTCAAACGATGCAATTTGTCAGTTCACACCTTTGAATCACTCAGTAAGCTTCGTGCAAACTATGCCTACTTCCTGCACAAGATGGACTCCAAAGCTGGGAAGCCTGTTTGCTGAAAACATGCATACATGCATACCTGTCCTGAGTGTGGACTTGATGTGGCTCTTGCCAACAAGTTGCAAAAGTCATTTGCATGGATTCCCCCTCTTGTGGCAGACTCCAATGATGATGAATATTTTACGGGTTCGGAATCTATCACTGATGAGGAGTTGATGGAGGAATGTGATAGATTTGAGCACAAGACATGGGAAACTGACTAGCTGCATGAAAATGATGAAGCAGGTGCCAGTGGTAGCTCAACTCAAGTTGTATCAGATAGTGTACTGGACATTCTGGAAGGTGGCATCATTGACTGGAGTGAGCTAGAGAGGGTTGACAAAGGTATCATGCCTACTGGTTTTATTGAAGAGATCAATATACTCAATTAAGGCTCAGCAAGTGTGCCAGGTTGGAACATTGATGTACTTTTGATGTCAGAAGGTGTAGCATCAATGTAATGGCTTAGAATTATTTTCCCATACTTCAAATGTACTCACAAAGACTCAAAAAACACTCAAAACATTTTTGCTGACTTCTGTCATTCTCCCAATTGCCATGAGGCTAAATCCATTCTGCCCCCTATGCTACTATTATCCCATGCTGAGAAAGAGATTCATCAGGAAAAATACTATAGTTCTTTAGGTAATAATCAATTGACTATCTATATATAGCTATTTTATTTCATAAGAAGCTCATACATGTTAATAGTAATTCTCTGTATAATATATTATTGCTTTGAATACTATAGAAGATGTAATCTAGAGTATAGTCAAAGTAAAGTAGATAATTAATGTCTACAGTACTCCATCCAACAAGAACACTATTAGAAAAGTCAGGTATCAAATGACAAGTCTGATGCATAGAGGAAAACCTTACAATAGCTCTAGCTCATTCTCTGGTGGCTTAGTACAGACTTTTGCTTGTTTACCTTTCTTGTACTGAGTGCATGATCTGGCAGTACTAATATGATGATTATGACCTTGTTCAATCTGAAAACATTTACTATAAGACATTGGACAGGGATATGGGAGGTTCCTAGAAACAACAAATTGTTGTCTGCATATCAAGATATAAATACATTCATGCAAGCTGAATTGACTATCACAGTTATATATATTTATTACTCTGGGAGTCCTACTAGTACCTTGGGTGTCTTAAAAAGATGGGCACTTATCTTGCAGTGGTATACACCTCTAGGTGCTTTGAGCAGTGTTTGTAATACAATATTACTCTTTAATGTGCAAAAAGGAATAGGGTTTTTCCTGATGTATGTTGTCAAATTAATTCTTTGAGAAAATTTTTGCTAAAATCATCCTCAGGGTATTGCAGTTGATCCAATTGATATATGGGCAGGACTATCACATCTCAGGTCACCACTTAGACCGCTTAATTCTATTGCCCTGTGTCTTCTCTCTATCTGTTCAGGTCATGCTCAAAGGAAGAGTAACTCAAAGGGCTTGGCTTCAGCTCATGTGCTGTGCCCCTTATCTGAGTCCATGCCCTTAATTTCTGAGAGGCAGAAGGGAAGTCCGACAGAAGTCTGGGTAAGTCTGGAGGTCAGACACAGGGGGAGTTTAGCGGAACTCCAGAAGACTAGGAGTAAATAGAGTAAGGCTACTTCAGACAAGTCCAGAGTAGAAATGAGATAGACTACCCTAAGATAGAGCCGGAGATATAGTCTTCAGGAATAAATCCAAAACTCAGAGGTGGACAAGAGGTCAGACTCAAGTCTGGAGAAACAGGAATGAGCAGGAACTAAGATGATATTCAAACTAAGGAGTTACAGAATTTTACAGGAGTTTATATACTATAGATATCAAGTAAGTAATCAGTCAGCAAGGTAAAAAGCTATGCCTGAAGCATATGGAAAATCTATTAGCAAGTGATCAAAGAAATGAAGTTGGATATGAAATGCAGATGGATGGATCTGTAAGCAAGGCAGAAAGGTGTATGACCAGTAGCCAGAGAGCAGTAATCTAAAAGGAGATAGGTGTGAGTCTGGAGATGAAATTGGAGCACCAGACAGAGAACAGGATGAAAATCTAGACTTTCATAGGGGAGAATCTGGAATTCCATGTCTGGAAATATGGGATATGACACTATCTGCCCAAATTCTGCCTCTTGTATATGTTTTTTTAGCATATTTGGCACAATTCTCATGAAATGGAGAAATTGGCTCTTAAGAGGCAAGGGATAAGTCAGCTTGCACAAAACCTCATCCAAGCTGTTGATGAAGAGGAAGCTTTTTCTGCCACAGAAATAATGCACTCAGCACCTGTCACTGATTTATTCACCTGCATTGCCATCAGAAAATTACTTGACTATTCTCATACTAAGGAATGACTAAGGTCTTTCTATAAAATGACCATCCAAGGTTTAGATGCTGAGCTTGGGTTGTACAAACTTCTCAACTTAGATACAGAAGGAATCAAAGATCTGGAGTTTCCTCAAGTTGATGATGTCCTTGCTGAATAGATTTATTACTGTTTTGATGTACTATATGATGTACATTGTGTACTGTACTGAGAACATTGATAGTGGATGTGTCATAGCAGGTGTCGTGTAGAAGGGAATATGTTATAAGTCTTTTAATGTGGTTTGCTCTTTCTTCATTGTCCAATCATAATGTGATTGTATAATATTCAGACAGGACTTCTGGTACTCCACGTGTTCAGTTCACTTACATCCATGGAAAAGTTCATCACTGAATGTACACTAACTTTCATAAATGTTCATTGACCAGCTGTCATATACCTGATCCGACCACTCCGATATTGATATCTGCTCCGCTTTCCAACCCCTCCACCCCATTCATCCTCCGCTCCGTCCTATCACAAGTCCACATTCCGCCCTACGCTTCTGCTCAACCGCTCAACCAGTCCCCTTCCATAACCTCTCCATCCAACTGGAGCTCTTTCCCCTTTGAGATATATGCCTTCCCTATTGGTACATAGACCCTTACTTCTGGATGACTGGTAATTCCTATTGCCGCTCGATCGCTGATCCGACGCGTACATATTGATATCCACCCCGACTTATGTCTTTGCCTATGTAAAATACTTACAAACTATATCCTTGTTGCATAGCCTTACTGCATAGTTATCCTGATCACTGCCTCATACATAGTAGTATATAACATATCATGTACTTAGATATTTTTCCTCAGTCTTAATATTACTTGTCTTCTCACAGTTATATCTTGTGAGAATTCTCAGTAGAACCTTGCCTCCTCTGGACACAAGTCTCAACTTGTTGTCACCTCTGACCCTCTGACCCTCCGCTCTGACTTAGAGCCATGCTCTAAGTCTTTCCCTTATTACTCCGCCCCTATCAAATATCCTCCTTCGCCCCTCTGCATCATCCTCCGCCTTTCCCACCCCTACCAACATTCCCCTGCTCTTATCCCCTCTCTGCATCACTCCCTGCCTTCTCTGCTCCGCTCCTAGTCGGCCCACTGCTAGTAGCTCCTACTTCCCAACCCTCAGAGTGGACCAAAGCGGACCAATTGTCCTACCGTCGGACAACGTCAGACCCACTCCAAATTTGGGGCACGTACTCGGCTAAGGGCGCAGCGCAAGAGCTGAAGCCAAGCCCCGACCCCTCTGCTTCCTGAGTCAGCATGGTATCTAACACCAGCAGAACACTGGTTGATTCAGACTCAATTCACAAGGTATCATATGGCCTATGTCACTGAGTTAGACTCGAGTTATTATACAGTGGTTATATTTGTGACATGATTGATTTTTCACCAGTGAAAGGATGCATGGCATATCCAAATACCATGAATGACTACATAGGGTGGCATACTAGTATCATCACCAAAAGTCCTCAGTTCAGAGATGGTGAGCTAAGGTCACATCAGGCCTTAGAAGGCCTTTAAGGCCTCTCAGATGTATCAGGTCACATGGTCCCCTTATCTACTCATACCTATGTACATTTTTCTAGCTAATGTGATGATCAACTTATAGCACTTCCTCAGCTGATAGCTGGTTGTCATACTGATATATCATGCTAAATGATTGTCATGCTGATATGTTGTGCTAAGTGATTGTCATTCTGCTATGATAATACATGGCATTAGCTACGACTATAGGCACTGATAGCACTGTAAAGTGGCCCAAGTAATTAATAGGATAAAATGGCTAAGGTCCTAACAAGTAAGTGCAATGGTACAACAACCTTTAAAAGCGAAAAATTAGAGCAAGGAGACTCAAAAGCATTGTGAGATGTGAGCAAGAGTTGCCAGTGTGGTGGATATGCAGTGATACAATGTGGATTCAGGACATGATTTGCAGTGAATCTGAGACACAAGTCAATCAGAATGCAGGTAGGGACAAGTGGCAACATACAACTTATAGGTATGTGAGAATAACACTCAGGCCTTTGTGCCTGTCTGGAGTGCTTATGATGGTGTGGATCAGTAGAGTTGCAGGATGTATATGAAAGGGTGTCAATGATGAGAAGTCAATGCCAGACACAATAGCATGATGTGGACCAAAGGCACCAAGGTCATAGGACCAAGCATCTGAGCTGACAATCCATCTTGAGTGTGAGGGGAAATGTGTGCAGAGCACAAGAATGTGGTCGACAAGGGAATTTAAGAGTTTTGAAGATTCAAGTGCAGTGAGAAGTTCTTCACCAAGTGACTCTTGGTAGCATCATCCTTGACCAGAATCCACTGTCTCAAAGGTTTGTGCAGTTCCAGGCTAACCTTCTTGAGTTGCATGTTGCACATTATGAATGAGTTCATTTCATAGATTGAGCTGTCCCTAAACACAACATAATGCAAACTCTGGACTGGTGGCAATAGTGCCTTGCTTAGGCACCAAGGCAGGCGAGTTGAATATTTCAAAGCACTCACCAAAGATGTGAGACAGAATCTTCATATAAGAAGACTTGTGCTTGGGCATATATGGCACCTCCAAGTTGAAGTGGAGTGTTAGAGACTGTGCTCAGACGGAGAAGTGGAGGGGTCGGGGCTTGGCTTCAGCTCTTGTGCTGTGCCCTTAGCCGAGTACATGCCCTGAATTTGGAGCGGATCTGACAATGTCCGACAATAAGACAAGTTAACCGCTTAGGTCTGCTTTGGTGGATCGGGAGGTAAGAGCTGTTAGTGGTAATCTGACTAGGAGTGGAGCGGAGAAGGCAGAGGGAGCAAGGGGAACAATAGGGGAAGTTGGAGAAGTAAGAGCAAACACTTTAGAGCGCTACTCTAAAGTCAGAGTGGAGGGTCAGAGTGACGACAAGGTAAACTTGTGTCTAGAGAGAGAGCAAAGTCCTACAGAGAATTCCCACTAGTAGAGACTGCGGGAAGACAAGTAATATTAAGACTGGGGTGTAGCTAAGTACAGGATATGTTTTATATACTTCTAAGTAGGAGGCAGTGACTGGTTAGTCCTTGGCAGGAGGCTATGTACCAAGTATACAATTTGTAAGTGAACACAGGTGAAAAACATAAGTCGGGGCAGATATCAATATGTATGCGTCGGATCAGTTAGTTGAGTGGTTATAGGAAGTACCGGTGATCCGGGGAGTAAGTACTATGTGCAAATGAGGAAAGTATATACCTAAATGGGGCAAGGATATTTACAGTAGAATGGATGATGCAGAAGGCAACCGACGAGGCAGTTGAGTGGAGCTGTAGGAGCTGATGCAGGAGCCGACTGGGATGGGTGGACGGAGCAGAGGTGGTAGAATAGCGGGGGAAGTAGGGTGTTGAGCGGAGCAGTCAGATCAGGTATATGACATGGAGTTGAAGCAGGAGCTGCTTTCAACAGTAGGGGAGTTCACAGTTGCATTGGCAAGGCATTTTTCACCAAATTTGTCACTTTGTTGTTCACCTCTGTTTGTCACCTTAGTGGCCAATGGTTTAGAAATTGCAACTTTAGCATGCTCTGTCAGAGTCTGAATTCTATTCAATCCCCAATTAGACTACTCATTCTAGTTGAGTGCTGCAGTGACACACTTCAAGGTTATGGCACCCATCCATAATCAATCAGGGTGCGGGAAGGACACTGATTCTCTGCCACCTTCGCCCAGCAAACTTATGGCTGAAAAACTGGTTTTCATCAGTGTCAGATGATGAGGAGTGATCAGAATTAGATCCATTGTATGAGTCATAAAGTTCATTGTTGATCATAGACTGAGTTTGGGTGATAATATTTAAGACATAAGCATCATATACAGCTGTTAAGGTTGTGCTCAAGGGAAAGATTACTCAAAGGGCTTCGGCTTCAGCTCATGCACTGCGCCCCTTACCTGAGTACGTGCCCTTTAATTTCTGAGAGGCAGAGGGGAAGTCTGACAGAAGTCCGGGGAAGTCTGGAGGTCAGAGGTAGGGGGAGTTTGGTGGAACTCCGGAAGGCTAGGAATGAACAGAGCAAGGCTACTATGGACAAGTCCAGAGTAGAAGCAGAACAGAGTTAGACTACCCTAAGGCAGAGCCAAAGGTTTAGTCCTAAGGTTTAACCCTAAGACTCAGAGGTAGACAAGAGATCAGACTCAAGTCCAGAGAAGCAGGAATGAGCAGAACCAAGATGATATTCAAACTGAGGAGTACCGGAGTATTACAGGAGTTTATATACTGTAGGTATCATGTAAGTAAATCAGTCAGCGAAGTAAAGGCTATGTACGAGGCATGTGGAAAGTCTATTAGTAAGTGTGTGATGGATCAAAGCAGTGAAGTCAGAAATGAAGTATAAACGGATGGATCAGTAAGCATAGCGGAAAGGACATAACCAGTAGCCGGAGAGCAGTTATTCTAAAAGGAAATAGTTGCGAGTATGGAGATGAAGGTGGAGTGCTGAGTGGATAACAGGACGGAGATCCGGACTTTAGTGGGGGAGATCTGGAATTCCGGATCTGGAGGTATGGGATATGACAACAGCCTGAATAGCTTGTCCTCGTGGTGTGCTGTGAGGCATGGTGAAGTGGTACAGTAAATCCAACTCAATCTTGCTGTTATCACAGCCACCTGCATAGATTATATAATGTTTGTTGCCATGTCGGCAGACTCAGCAACCCTTTCAAGAGATGTGACAAATTTGATGACCAGCACACAAACAATGGGGTTATCACAGTCAACCGACATTTTTCAGTGTTTTTCAGACCTCAAAACTTTTCTGAACAACAGGTGAAAAATGCCTCACCAACACAACTGTGAACTCCCTAGTTTCACAATCATGAGGGGAGTCACTTGTGCAGGCTCACTAAAGTATATGCTCTGGATATGGGGCCACTGCTCAGCCACCTGCTGTTGAATTGTGTCAACAAGATCAAGATACAAAGGTGTCCATTTCATATTCCAGCAATGAACTTGCTCCAGGATAATGACACATGATGTAGATGGTGGGATTGCATCAAGTATGCACAAGGGCGGCAGGGGAGTCAGCAACCTGACTGTGACAACAGACACTCTGTTGATATCCAAGGAAGGCACTGTGAGGATCATCCTCACTGTAGGCCTGTATCCCCATTTATTCCCATACTTGTCCAAAAAGCTCTATTCACGTTCCAAGGTGTTCTGATTACCTTGCAGACAGTTGTGCCTGCACCTGTGCACTCTGCATACCTGGTTCTGGTCTGCAATGCATATGCATCCTGTTACAATCACCCGATTCATCCTACCATGTTCATTCATCTTCTGTCTATCCCCATTGGTGCATTATTAGCTTGCTTTCATTCATCTTAACCACCTGCAGGTCCTTTACATATGCATTCCCATATATGAGGCCAGCAAAAGCTCCTTACATACTATCCCGCAGCACTCTCACTTGTGTATTCCAGTATTGCCTACAATGTTCTGATATGCTATGGACTATGATATAAACCTGTCACAGACTCACTATTCCTTACTTCTCTACATCCCTTCCATCTGAGTTGGTGTCCAGAGTCACTATCATTAGCTACATTGTTCTTTATCTTGCACAATTGATTCCCATTCCGCCTATCTTGCATGAGTGACCCCAACCCTTGGCACAATTAAACTAGTGATAGTTCATATAGCCTTTACCTTGTTGCAAGTCCCAGAACAGATCCTGGCAAATCTTGCATAGACCCACATACCTGGCCAAAACCTGTTACCCCATCATACCCATTACCCATTACCTCATACCATGCTACACTTGCTCCACATCAGATCCCCACCCCACCCCTGTCTTATCGCACCACAGCGTGTGCCTGCATCTTTACCTGCAACCCATTCGCATTCCTCACCTCATATGCAACTCCACTGCAAGTATCTGCATTGTTTAGAAGTCCATTCACTCATATCCTCCTTCGCACAAACATGCAGAAGATTATCTCTCAGTAGCAACCCCCTTGGGATGACTAGCAATACTCGCTCTCAAAGGAATATCTTACTAGCTCACTAGTACCTACTCAGGATTCCTTTCTCACAGTGTGTCTGTTAAGACCATGCTCAGGGGTAAGGCTGAGTCTGAGGGGCTGGCTTCAACTCGTATGCTGCGCCCCTTACCTGAGTACGTGCCCCTAATTTCGGATTGTAGTCTGACTCAAGTTCTATGAGCTCTGACAGTATGTCAGAGCAGAGGTCCTCCGAAGGAGGGCCGACGGACTACTAGACAAGCATGGTGTGGGTACAACAAGTGCAGCAGCAAGAAATCGATCTACTACACAGTTGGGTCTTTGCTGCCTGCTGCCTCACTTGAGAACAAGCATGTTCAACCCTAAAGGGGATTGCTACTGGGGAGTGCTAATCTCTGTCTAAGCGACCCTAGTCAACCCTACCACAGGTAGGATAAGGATCCGCAAAAATGCGGAACAAGTGGAACAAGTGGAACCCGAGCAGAACTCAAGCGGAATGGAAAGGAATGAAACAGAACTCAAACGGATAAAGCGCAGAACGTACTGATTTGTTGGAACTCACAGGCAAAGTCGAAGGAAGTATATCATGAGGTTAGATTGATAGTGGGCATAGTCAAA
>NW_024537700.1:0-84589 GCF_016628075.1 Suillus paluster | reverse complement strand
CGGAACTCCCCAGACTTCCGTTGGAACTTCCCCTCTGTCCCCAGAAATTAAAGGGCACGTATCGGGTAAGGGGTGCAGCGCACGAGCTGAAGCCAAGCCCTTTGAGACCTCTCCCTTGAGCACACCTTAACACATCCTGTGGGCAACTGGCCCAGCAGGCCTGTCCACCTCTGTAGTATGTGGGGGGGTGGCCGGCCAGCCTCGGAGTGAATTCTTGCTGGGTCAGCCTCCTTTTATGATCTGCATGGAGGGACATACTGCTGGCATACATGTGAGACAAGAGCTAGTAAATATTAGGACACTTCTAGATAGATTTGACAATAGCATTCATGGATTTTAAAGTTGTCATTTTGAAGCAAATTTGAGTAAGTTTGGAGGGATATTTATTGGAGTATGTGTGTTGTGTGCTTAATTTATAGTTTATGACACATCTATTTACTTGTATAGAGTACACCCCCTCCCCATCCTCACCTAACCACTCAGTAAAGCTCCAGTAGGTTATATACTCATTTTATAACACATTTATGGAGTACCCCTTATCATCACACCTAACCACACTAAGTCAAGTTCCAGTTGGTTGTGCACTCGGTTTATAACATATCTATTTGCTTACATAGAGTACCCCCATCCAGGATACTGGATGGATGAGTTTGAGTGAATCCTTAGTGCAGATTGCAAAAGGAGGCTGGCCCTACAAGCAAGAATTCACTTCTAGGCTGGCTGGCCACCCCCCACATACTGCAGGGGTGGGCAGGCCTACTGGGCCAGATGCCCAAAGTATGTTGGCTGGCCCTGACATGCAGATTGCAGATGGAGGCTGGACCTACAAGCAAGAATTCTCTCCTAGGCCGGCCAGCCACCCCCCCACATACTGCAGTGGTGGGCAGGCCACTGGGCCAGATGCCCAAAGCATGTCAGCCAGCCCCTCTATGCAGGCTGCAAAGGGAGGCTGGCCCAGCAAGATTTCATTCCTAGGCCAGCCAGCCACCCCCCACATACTGCAGAGGTGGGCAGGCCTACTAGGCCAGAAGCCCAAAGCATATCGGCCAGCCCCTTTACACCATGTTTACATTCTGAATACTCACATCACACTTTTTTTTACAAGTCAGGAAGATCAAAATTACATTAGCATGTCAACTCGTGAACTATCAACTTGTTATATGTAATTTTCCTTCAAAATTCTTGAGACCCTGAGCTGAAAATTCTGCCCACATAGATGCCCGCCTCTCAGCATATGCCCTATTCCCATTCTTGATGCTTTCATCTGCCTGAACTCTCCACCTCTCCTCCTGTGTCCAAAACCAGGATATGGTCCAAAACATTTCATGTTGTACCAATTTCAGTTCTTCTGACCAATGGTCATACCGTGCTTTAACTTTCAACCAATTCACATGATAAACTGGAAATGGGGAATATAAGCTAATTGACTTGATAAAAAGCAGATCACAATAAAACTTACACTCATTCATCCATATATTCTTCTGACTGTCCTCTGCATTGTTATCCTCCAAAACCAAGCAATTTATCTGAACCCTCCCCATGCCTGTTTTCTTCTGTGACTTCTTTGCTCACCACTAGGTCCTGAGGCTTTAGGGGTTGATACACTGCCACTGTATCAGAGTCAGCCCCTAGGTGGAGCATTGCAGCCCTTGCCCGGCTGTAAACTCGCGCCTGTCTGTTGATGGAGAGAGTTATCTTTTGAAGTTCCTTTTTAGATCTAGTGCCCTTGGTGATGGACTGATTTGTTGAAGTGTATTTTCTCCCGAAACACGACTGATCTATCACCCAGGGCTTGACAAAGCTTTTCCAGGCAGTCGTTTGCTTGACCCTTTCAAAGCTCGAGTTCTTCTTGATGTAATGCCAAGATGACATCATTCATGATGTGACCAGAGGCTGCCCATGATGGCATCCAAATCTCGGTGACTTCTGCAGGTGAGTCAATATTACCCTCAAAGTTGAAAAAGTCCTCTTCCTCTGGATCTTCCATACTGGATATGTCAGCCTCCTCCAGGCACAGTTCAGGGTTGTCCAGTGGTGCTCCTTCACCTCCCTTCAATTCCATATCATTAGTCATGACCTCTGCAGCCTCATAGAACTTAATAATCCATGCCATGAGCTTTTGCCTTTTTTTCTTCTATTCCAGTTCCCTGAGAAGCAGTCAGATCCTGGGGCAGCTGCCTTATAGACAATCTCAAGGCATCTCTAGTAACACAATTTAAGTCAATCCAATCCCAAAGTTAAAATATCTTACTGAGCATTTTCTATATTTATACCCTCAATCAACCATGCAACAGACCCAGTCCTACCATTAGCAGATAGTTCATTTTCAGTCAATCTGAGATGTATTTCAGCCATAGAGGGTGATTTAAATTATTTTCCATCAGGGCAAAATTAATGTCCACAACACAAGACCTATCCATTTTAGGCTGATAGATGTCAAGAAGCTCTCCACGGTCCTGAGCTGCTTTTTCGACTGCCTTTTTCCACTCCTGAACATCATCCAAATCAAGTGATCTGGTTAATTCCTCGTATGGACCCTGAGTGTCACTAACACCCTGTAGGGCTTGACAATACTTTTTGAGTAATGACTTGACTTTTGCCAATTTTATGTCAGGCGAAGTCACAGAAACCAGAATGAAGGGGACTTGCTCCAATTGGAATCCCACATATGGTCATCCAATACTTCCTTTCGGTGAGCCAAAGACATGGATCTTGCAGTGGGGGAAATCTTGTTGAAAGGAGCCCAGAGCATCTCTAATATTTCCCCATCAATATGTCCAGCTCTGGTTATAAAATTCAGGCTGAACCTAGGAAAGCATTGAAACTTATGTGTGCTCAAATGGAACTTGCCAATTGCAGATAATATTTCAGTCCCCTCAGGAAGGGACAGATGATAGCTCTGGTCCACCTGTTCAGCAAAGTGAATACTCCACTGACATGCAACATCATAGATGATGAGCACACTGCCAATATGTTCGGGCATATATTTCACTGTATTGCAAATGGAATAGTCCATGTTCATGTGCCTGACTACAGGGTCAGTCCATTGTCTGAAATAGCAAAACAATCACAAACCACTCCCCCTTTTGGAAGTCTACCACTGCATGAGGAACAAAGCATCCATGCCTAGCACATGCTGGTGCCCCAACCCCTGTAGCTCTTAGGTTGCTTCTTTGGATGTTTGCTTCATTCACTGCCTGATGATTGTTGCAAGTGGATTTCTTCAAAAATATTATAAGTCAGGAGGAACTGGTCATCTAAAATCATCACTTGCCTCTCTCTCTTCTACAGAATCATGAATGTGAGCTTGATAAGGTCCCTCTGTTACCATGTATCCCTTTCCATCTGCTAGAGAAACATCATCTTCCGGAATTTTCATTTTCATATGTTGTGCTGTGAAATTTCCATCGACCACATATCTTTGCATAACTAACCACCTACCACAGACCAATAATGAGTGACATACTACTGCAATAGTTACAAGTCAGCTTACTCTTCATAGTCATATCTCCAAGACATTGGCAAGTTGATTCCAGGTTGTGGACATGCTGGGCAATAAAGGGCTAAATCCCTTGGACCAGGGGATCGTTTGATGTCATGTCCAAACCCAAACCTTTTTTTATTAACCAAATCCCGCCATATATGTGACACTTGCATAAGTTCACAGTAACAGTCCTTTTTGTCCTATCAGCAGGGCACACAATCATATAAAATTACTCACCAGTATTTTATCAGGGAATGCATTGTTTGTGAACTGATGGAGCTTTTGATAGAAACTCATGGCTGAAGTCTTGCACTCCAAAGTGTCTATGAGGAAGTTATCCAGGACATCGAATGTGAAAGCAGATTGAGGGCGAGTGATACTGGCAGGAAATAACCTTGCTTTCATGAGATGGAGATGCTGGGCCTTCTCAGCTCCAGAACACTGGCACCATGATACACTGTGTGAGTAAACACCAGTAGAGTGCACAATGACTAGGTTAGATACTCCTAACTGCATGTCATTAATTGTATCCCCCTCCTCCTGTGCAAACACATCTTTCATGGCCCCAAGATCTTCCCAGGGAGATGGGTCTGGCTGATGTGAGATATTGGGGCATGGTTCCCCCCCCATGGCCAAGATACATTGTATACCCTTGAGCCTGCAGGGTAGTAGTCTCGTAGAACCTGCCATTCCAGAGTTGAAGGTTGTGGAAGGGGTTGTGTTGATGAGCTTTAACAACACAAGAAGGACACCAAGCATGTGTTCCTGAGCAAGACAAACACTGGATCAACCCCTCTCCTTCTCCACAATCTTTGCATTTCCCATCGTTGACCAGCTGCTCTAACTCCAATAACACTGAAAGATATTCAGTGCGCCAAGGCAAGTAATCTTGAAGGAAATCATTTTGGGTCTGCACATGATTTTTTTTTAAAAAACTTGAGACTTCAAAATTCAATGAACTCACTTTTGTTTTTCTTTTCATACCATCCAAGCCTCCATCCAAAAATCACCATGAACCTCTTGGTCATATTCCACCAGTATATGATCTTCAATATGGTGATGCCTCTTTTATTTTGACGGTGAAGCCACTTCTATCTCACTATCAGAGTCCTCATAGACAAATGATGCATTAGCTTCTTTCCACAAATCTTTTCCCCTCCGTGTTTTTGAAGGGATATGCATATTTATAAGCGCCTCTTTTTCTTTTTGATGGGCGAGTTCCAGATGAAGATGGCTGGACTCTGACCCTGTTTCTATTCCTCGGTGTGATTTGCGAGATCATGAAATTGAGAGTCTGTCAAAGGGGACAAAACAACAAGAACATTGGCATTATTGGGGCAGTCCACCACCACCGCCCACACACCCCAAAACAGTCCTGTTCCTATCCTAACTATATTTGTAATTTATTGGCTCTCTGACCCATGTGTTTGGGTTTCCTCCCTACCAACTCTAAAAGTTCCTCTGCATAGGAAAACTTGGCCTTGGCACTTTCACTCTATCATGCACAGCATCCTTCATGAAATGGGCAACCACAATTCTTTCTCCATTAATCCAAGGACTGTCATATACCTGATCCGACCACTCCCATATCAATATCCACTCTGCTTTCTGACCCCCTCCGCTCTGCCCAATCACAAGTCCGCACTCCACCCTACGCGTCCGCTGAACCGCTGAAACCGGTCCCCTTCCATAATCTCTCCATTCAACTGGACCTCTTTCCCCTTTTAGGTATATGCTTTCCTTTTCGGTACATAGACCCTCACTTCCAGATCACCAGTAATTTCTATTACCGCCCGATCGCTGATCCGACGCGTACATATTGATATCTGCTCCAACTTATGTCTTCGCCTATGTAAAGTACTTACAAACTATATCCTTGGTACATAGCTTTACTACATAGTTATCCTGATCACTGCCTCACACATAGAAGTATATAACATATCCTGTACTTAGATATTTTTCCTTAGTCTTAATATTACTTGTCTTCTCACAGTTACTACTTGTGAGAATTCTCAGTAGGACCTTGCCTCCTCTGGACACAAGTTTCAACTTGTTGTCACCTCCGACCCTCCGACCCTCCGCTCCGACTTAGAGCTGTGCTCTAAGTCTCTCCCTTATTTCTCCACCCCTTTCAATATTCCCCTCTGACCCTTTTCCATCCTCCGCATTATCCTTCGCCTTCTCCGCTCCCACCAAAACATTCCCCCTGCTCCTATCCACCCTCCACATTGTTCCCTGCCTTCTCCGCTCCACTCCTAGTTGGTCCACCGCTAGCAGCTCTTACTCCCTGACCCTCAAAGCGGACCCAAGTGGTCCACTCATCCTACTGTCGGACAACGTCGGACCCACTCCAAATTCGGGGCACATACTCGGCTAAGGGCACAGCGCAAGAGCTGAAGCCAAGCCCCGACCCCTCTGCCTCTTGAGCCAGCACGGTACCTAACAAGGACCCACAGAGTGCTCCAGTACCCTACTGGCAATGTAGACCATTGCACCAGGTGAATAGTCTAGCTCTGCATGGATGTTGGCCAAAGAAAGAGTTGCATGATGATTTTGACCTAAACTGACCAGAAGATCAAAAAGTGAAGGAGATCCACCAGGATCTCTGGGGCTGAAGGTTGTTTGGTTGGCAATGATTTCCAACCCTGAAAAGATAGAGGGCCAAGAATCCACTGGAGCCAAATTATTGTTTTGCTGCCTAACTTCCTTGACAACCTTGGAAAATGCAGAGGAGCCTGATTCAAAAAGTTCTGGTGCCACTGCTGCAGTAATGGAGTTCCATAGAAGTTCTGATGTTGTTAAAGCTCCTAGCCATTTTTGGATCTCCTTTGAGTTGTAAGACTCCGACATTACAAGAGGATCTATCAATTGCTAATCACCAAGTGAGAACTGGGAAAATTCAGCACTGAAAATACAATACCTCTTTTCTTTGCATATATGCAGGTGACACAGTAATCCTACCAGCCCCAAATTCACCCCCTCCCTCTGGCACCACAAAGCCATCATCTTGCCAACTTTTTTTTGATCTGAAATGGGTGGCAGGGTATCAAGAAGAGAATTTTGTAAGCCTGAGGTGGCATTGTTAATGTAATCCTAATTAATCAATCAGCCCCTGAGGGAAAATCCCATCCAGAAACGTACTAGATGAGAAGGTGACAAAATATTGGGGAGGTAAACCATCAAGATTCTGCCATGCTTATCTACAATGGTGGCCAGAGTCGAAATTTTGCCGAGCACTGCCTCAGAGAAGTACTTCTTGAGCCTTTCTGATTCGGTGGCAACAACTTGACCCTGTCAGCATATTGATCCACATCCCAATCAACATTGACTATACTTCTGCTTTAGAATTCATGACAGTTAAAAATATTTTGGGACACTCACTGGGATTGACCATTGCATGGGCAATAGTTAGTGCAGCCCAATCAATTTCATATTCTGAAATTGATGTATTGGTAAATGTGAGCCCATTCAGTGTACAACTCCATGTTAGACGGGCCAACTGAGGGACATAATATCCCATATTAAACGGGCCAGAGGACCATGGGCTGATGTCATAATATCCTCAATATTGATGGGTGGGCCAATGTGTATATAATACTCAATGGTAATGGATGGGCCAATGTTGCCACTATGTGTAAGGGATTTGATAGAGATGGGAGGGCCGAGATATTTGAATGATGTAGACTAGTGGGCCAATGGGACTGTACATCATATAGATGGATGGGCCAATAGAACTGTCAATTGAATAGACGGATGGGCCGATCAACCTGTAGATTGTATATGTTAAGGTCGTGCTCAAGGGGGAGACTACTCAAAGGGCTTCGGCTTCAGCTTGTGCGCTGTGCCCCTTACCCGAGTACGTGCCCTTAATTTCTGGGGGACAGAGGGGAAGTCCAATGGAAGTCCGGGGAATTCCAGAGGACAGAAATCGGTGGAGTTTGGTGGAACTCCAATTGTATAGACAGATGGGCCGATAGAACTATTGATTGTATAGACCGATGAGCTAGGAAGGCAAATATTAACTCGGTGATACTGGATGTAGGACTATGTTACTCGGTGCTCAGTACTCATGCCTGAGTGGTTGGTTATGGGTGGTCGGAACCCGGGACTGACTCGGCGTGTGGTGCTCAGTGCTCAATACCCAATGCTTACGACCTGATCCAAAGTATTCAATGCTCAACATTCAGTCAGAGCTCGATCACTTTGTCAGAGGTATGGAATTTATGAATATCCTAATGACCCACCCTGGGCGTTGTTTCACTGAATGGAATCTTTACCGAATCCATCATGGCCCATCCACATGAAGGAACACCTGCATAAATATGGACAGAATCCCTCATATACCATGCCCAAGCAACCCAATCCCCTGCTACTTCATGGACCCCATGCCTCACTATCCTTCCTGAAAATGCAATCATGACCCCGGGATCATACATGAACTCCAGCTGAAGGCTTGGCATGCTCATGCGAGCATTAGAATAATTCCCCACAGTTGTGAGAATGTCAAACCACTCGGGAGATGATAAGTGGTCTCTATGATATGGGGTTTGCCAATTAGAAATGACAGAGAGGGTATTGAAGATGGAGGCCCAGAGCTTGAGGGTCTCTGACATGTTCGGAAGATTCTTGGTTTCAGCTGACTCACTGAGGCTTGAAAAGGCTCGCATGCCTGCCCAGTACTGTCGAGGATGCATGACCCTGAGTGCTGCAGAGGCAATCGCTGCCAGCCTTGCAATAGCCTTGAGGATATCCTCAGAAAGTGGACCCTTCAATGAAGCGGATACCTCCGGGTCTGAGACAGTCTATGGGATTGGTGAGTTTAACTACCAAGGAACATCGGCATGTCATGGTATCCAACCTCATGCCCCTGCTGAAACCAAGTTGGGGATATATTGATGCATCCGGCAGCGATGTCACCATTCCCGGAGCCTTGGCTGAACCACTCTTCATTAGTCCTCCAGCTGCCACTGACTTTCACACTTTTTTCGAGTGTGGGAGTCAGTAATTGTGAGGCCTTCCAAATTTCTTCCTGTAGTATATTGAGTATTCCAGATCCATCGGGTGACGGAGGATCTGAAATACCTGGGTGGTGTCTGTGAGTGCACCTGGGAGATACCACACGATGATGGCACCGGTGACATCGAGAACTGTGGCAGGCATGTCGACAAACTTGGTACCCTCATGGCCAGGAGGACACCTGTCAAGCAGCTTCTTCTCTCTCTCTTCATTATTGCCAGTGTCCTTTGGGATATCAATTTGCTGTATCTTGCAATATTGATCTGCATCTGAACTGTGATCAAGACATTGAAATAATCCAATGGAAGATCCAAATCGGCATTCCAACTCACTGGGATTGTGATATGCTTTGATGAGGCAATCAACCAATTGATCACAAGCCATCACAAGATTGGTGTCTAGGTGAGGAGAAGGTATGACCGGATCCCCTCCCATCTTGTCCGCATTGAATTTCTGTTCTGTATATTCACTCGCCTCATGAGCGATGGTCAAGGGCCAAGAGATCCAGAAGGATATCTCAATCTCAGAGTCTGGGGACACATTCATGATGAAGGGATGTATTTGATGGTGGGAAATCTGATGTCAAGTATAAGATGATACCTATGATTCAGCTTTAAGGGGGATATCAGATCTGGGGTGGTGGAGATTGCGAGGATCAGATAGGGCAACATGATGCATGATCTTGGTATGAAGCACCAATGACCGAATAGCAAACATTGAGTATCAAAGATGCACTGGGTACCGGTGATTCAACCGATGGCTGAATATCAAGTATCCCAGGTGTACCAGGGATTGGTAATTCAGAACCATGAAGTTCCGACAAATTGAGTATTTTCACACTGGATCACATAGTTGATGCTCCATACCAAGGACCAGGATCTCCAGGATCATGGACCAAATGCCGAGCAAGGACCGACTACCAGGCACTGAGTACTGAGTCATCAGGCCCGAGTCTGCAGTAACGAGTGCCGAGCACCGAGCAGTCGGATATTCATCCTTGAGGCATTCAGTGCCAGTCATCTCCTTGGTACTCGGTACTCAGTATGGATGGAGCACTGAGTACTGAGTCATCAGACCCGAGTCTGTCATAACAAGTGCCGAGCGCCAAGCACCAAGCATCGAGCAGTCGGATATTCATTCTTGAGGCATTCAGTGCCAGTGATCAGTACCGAGGAGTGGGATCCAGGACCCAGAGTCCTCGGCTCTCAGCTCTCGGTAAGAAGTGCTGACGGGTTGGTCCTCAGTGCTCACTCCATATGTGGGACTCAGTGACTCTCTAAATGTGAATATGTCTATGGTATATGCATGGTGGGGTACTGAAGTGATACAACCTTCCTATGGATCCCGATTAGTCCTGTGATCCATTGCTGCACACCTCCCTGGCTTGCTGCAATCGGGTGAGGATACCAGTGTACATTTGTATCTCACCCATCTTATCTCTGATGCCCTCCCACTGCTCTTTGATCAATGTCACCAAGCATTCTCGAATCCACCGAAGTCCCATAAGAGATGGGATCGAGGTTTGATCCACCGTCTCTGGAAGAATCAGACCATCATCCTCAACACCACCCTGGATGTTTCGATTCATCAACTGTCATTAAAATGGTACTTGGTACTTACCAGCCAGTGCTCATAGTGGAATCCACAACACTCCATGACCCAATTCCATCGCCAAGGTTCGTTCGGAATTGTGGTGTGCCCCATCCACCACAGAGTATCATAGTCTGGAATGATGTGCGAGGGATCGCTGGGAGCTGCACGATCTTGAAGCCGAGCCAGATGAGCTATAAAAACATGGTCCAGAACATCAGTCCAGGTTCACTGGGAGATCAAGCACAGCAGATGAGCGACTGGGATTGGCATGGCCAAAATGATGTTGTGTGCAGTTGAGTAATGCAGGACTGACATCACAAAGGTCTGTCGGTGATGTCAGGATTGACTACAACATAGCCATCATTCACTGTGCTCACCAAGATCTCCCATTGAAGCCCAGTTTTAAAGTGTGTGATGTGGGCGGACGGCAAATCCATTTCAGCTGCCTGTTAGATACCGTGCTGACTCAGGAAGCAGAGGGGTCGGGGCTTGGCTTCAGCTCTTGCGCTGCGCCCTTAGCCGAGTACGTGCCCTGAATTTGGAGTGGGTCCGACGCTGTCCGACGGTAGGACAATTGGACTGCTTTTGTCCGCTCTGAGGGCTGGGGAGTAAGAGCTACTAGCAGTGGGCCGACTAGGAGTGGAGCGGAGAAGGTGGGGAGTGATGCAGAGAGGGGATAGGAGCAGGGGAATGTTGGTAGGGGCAGGAAAGGTGGAGGATAATGTGGAGGGGCAAAGGAGGATATTTTGGTAGGGGCGGAGTAATAAGGGGAAGACTTAGAGCACAGCTCTAAGTCGGAGTGGAGGGTCGGAGGGTCGGAGGTGACAACAAGTTGAGACTTGTGTCCAGAGGAGGCAAGGTTCTACTGAGAATTCTCACAGGATATAACTGTGAGAAGACAAGTAATATTAAGACTGAGGAAAAATATCCAAGTACATGATATGTTATATACTACTATGTATGAGGCAGTGATCAGGATAACTATGCAGTAAGGCTATGTACCAAGGATATAGTTTGTAAGTATTTTACATGGGCGAAGACATAAGTCAGGGCGGATATCAATATGTACACGTCGGATCAGTGATTGAGTGGTAATAGGAATTCCCAGTGATCCGGAAGTAAGGGTCTATGTACCAATAGGGAAGGCATATATCTAAAAGGGGAAAGAGCTCCAGTTGAATGGAGAGGTTATGGAAGGGGACCGGTTGAGCGGAAGCGTAGGGCGGAATGTGGATTTGTGATAGGACGGAGTGGAGGATGAATGGGGCAGAGGGGTCGGAAAGTGGAGTGGATATCAATATCGGAGCGGTCGGATCAGGTATATGACACTGCCTCTTTCTGATATTGAGCTATGCATGCTCGGATGTGTGATGCAGCCATCACCAATGTAGCTGCAATGTCTGTGGCACTGAGAGTGATCAGTTGATATGGAAGATCTCTATCATGACTGGCAGAAGTCGATGTACCACTTGGATGTGAGTCTGGCATGTCCAATGAAAGAGTAGTACAATGGAAATTAGAATAACAGTAGTTCAGGGTGTAGATATATGGGCAGCTGATGGATGAATGACATTTTCAAACTCCACCATCATTCCTGTGACACAACCAAACACTGGGCCACACAATAATTCACATTGTCAGGATGTATGCTGGAAATCCGTGGTGGTCAATATTCAGTCATCTTCAGGATCTATTGGCATCATTGTAAGATCCTGAAAAGCAGCCCACACATCCTGTGCAAGTATTGAGTACATTCAGGATTGTCTTGCCATGTAGCAGGCATGAGCCTGAAGCTGGTTCACCGATGACTCCCTCATATGTTCATCCCATTGGGTTGCTTTGCACAAGAAGAAGTTGCATGTCCAGTCCATCTCCAGTTCCACTACCATAAGTTCTTCAATCCATCGATCCCTCAGGGCCTTCACCCGAAGCCAATGAACTCAGTAAACTTCACATCAGTTGCGTCAGATCATCCCTGCATTTGGAAAGGATGCCTGAACTCACATTCTTCATTCCATGACTCACTCGGCCCCAATGGATCAATGTCGAGAGACCAAAACTAGGCAAGGGACTCGTTCCACTGACCTCGGGCATTTGGATCACCAACTGCAGTGCTGATCTTGAGCTGTTCTCAGAGCAGAGGTTGGTATTTCTGAAGCTGGTGCTGCCCTGGACCCAGTTTCATCATTTGCTTCCGTGTCCTGTTGTATATACTGGCATTCAGAGACATGGCCTGCTGAACCAACATCACCTGGGACCATGTCCAAGTATTCAGAGCTTGGGACTTCGCCTGCCTAACGGTGACTTGGATCCGGAAATTCTCGACAATCTCGATGATGATCCAGAGGATTTCACCAAGACATTTGATGCCCACCAAAACACCCCTGAACTTACTGTCATCCCATTGCCATCCAATGTTGGGGTCGACTGACTCAGAAGCTGCTCAGCAGATGATCTGATTCCACTAGAGATGTCGCTTCATGAAGGACAAGCCAACAATACCCTTCACAATCTCTGAATTCACTTGTGCAACAAGGTGGTCCTTTTCCGAACCACTGTTAGGCAGGTGAAGTTCCAAGCTCTGAAGACTCGGGCATGGTCCCAGGTGATGTCGGTGGAGCAGGCTGTGTCTCTGAATGCGAGTATATACAACAAGACACGGAAGCAGATGGTGAAGCTTGGCCCAGGGCAACTCCAGCTTCAAAAGTACCAGCCCCTCCTGCAGGAGCAGTTGAAAGTGAGCACTGCAGTCAGTGATCCAAATGCCCAAGGTCAGCAGAATGAGTCCCTCGCCTGGTTCTGGTCTCTTGACATTGATTTATCAGGGCCAAGTGAGTCATGGAATGACGAATGTGAGTTTGGGTATCCATTCCAAATGCAATGATAATTTGACCCAACCAATCTGAAGTTTACTGAGTTCATTTGCTTCAGGCAAAGGCCCTGAGGGATTGATGGATTGAAGAACTTACAGTGGTGGAATGGGAGATGGACTGGACATACAACTTCTTCCTGCAAAAAGCAGCTCAATGGGATAAACATATGAGGGAGTCATTGGAGAACCAGCTTTGGGGTCATACATGTTATGTGGCAAGACAATCTCGAATGGTCTCATTACTTGCACAGGATGCACAGGCCGCTTTTCAGGATCTTACAAAGATGCCAATAGATACCGCAGATGAATAAATATTGACCCCCAAGGATGTCCAGCATCCCTCTGGACAATGTGAATCATTGTGTGGCTTGGCGTTTGGTTGTGTCATGGGAATGATGTCGGAGTTTCAAAATGACATCCATTGATCAGCTGCTCATACATCTACACCCTGATCCACTGTCATTATCATTGACACTCATATTTCTACTCCCTGAACAACTTTTATACTCATTTCCATTGATCTACTGTTCCATTAAACATGCCTGACTCACATCAAACTTCTGCATCATCTCCTCCCAGTGATCTTCAACATCTTGAATATCATCCGATCAGTCTCAGCACAGCAGATATTGCAGCAACATTGTAGATGGCTGCATCCCGCATCCGAGCCTGCATAGCTCAATGTCAGAGGGAGGCAGCTGACATGGACTTGTCTTCCTCTTGAATTGCTGATTTCAAAACCAGGCTTCAGTGGGAGATCTTGGTAAGTCAATGGTGGCTACATTGTAGTCTTTGCTGACATCACCCACAGACCTTTGTGACCCCGATCCTGCATTACTCAGCTGCTTGGAACATCATCTCAGTTATGCCGATCCTGGTGGCTCATATGCTGCTGTTGATTCCCCAGCAAACCTGGACCAAGGTTCTGGACTATGTCTTTGTAGACCACCTTGCTTGGCTTCATGATTGCACAGATCCCGGCGATCCCTCACACATCATATCCAACTATGACACTCCATGGTGGATGCAGCAAACCACAATTCCGACCGAACCATGGCGATGGAACAGGGTGATGGAGTGCTGTGGATTTCACTATGAGCATTGGCTGGTAAGCACCGAGTACAATTTCTGTGACAGTTGATGACTCAAGACATCCAGGGTGGTGTTAAGGATGATGGTCTGATTCTTCCCAAGAGGGTGGATCAAACCTCAGTTCCATCGCTGATGGGACTTTGGTGGATTTGAGAATGCTTGCTGACATTGATCGAGGAGCAGCGGGAGGGCATCCGAGATAAGATGGGTGAGATCAAATTATACACTGGTATGCTGACCTGATTGCAGAAAGCCAGGGAGGTGTGCAACACTGAAATGCAGGGTTGATTATGAGCATGTCAATATGTATATACTGTAGACACTTTCAAATGTACAGAATTACTGTATCCAGCAGATGGTGTGGGCACCAAGGACCCACGTCAATATGTATATCCTGTAGATACTTTCGCATGTAGGACTGAGCCTTCAGTGGGGTTCACTGAGCACCGAGCACCAATGGCCCATGGTCCTAGGTGGTCAGGACACCAAATGTCCACGTGCTCAATACTCGGTGCTTGGTACCCGGTGCTCAGTATTTGGTAGTCAATCCTGACAGCTCATCTGTCAATCCTTTGTGCTCGGTAGTCGGCAGTCGGTCCCTGCTCAGTATCCAGCACTGAGATACTGAATACTCGGTCCTGATGCCTTGGTACTCAGTACCCACTGAATACATGGTACTCGGTCCCAATTCAATACTTGATACACTGGTATTTGGTCCTCAGTCCTCCATCCCAAGATGATGCATCATGTCCACCCTATCTGATCCTCACAATCTCTGACCAGCCACATCTGACATCCGCCTTAACACCGAAGTGTTGCCATCATCCAGTACTCACCATTGGGTTTCCCACCATCAAATACATCCCTCCACCATGAATGTGTCCTCAGACTCCAAGATTGAGATATCCTTCTGGATTGCTTGGGCCCTTACTGTCGCTCATGAGGCGAGTGAATATACAGAACAGAAATTCAATGTGGACAAGACAGGAGGGGACCTGGTCATACCTTCTCCTCACCTAGACACAGATCTGGTGATGGATTGTGATTGATTGGTTGATTGCCTCATCAAAGCATATCACAATCCCAGTGAGTCGGAATGCCAATTTGGATCTTCCATTTGATCATTTAAATGCCTTGATCACAGTTCAGATGCAGATTAATATTGTGAGATACAGCAAATTGATATCCCCGAAGGACACTGGACATAATGAAGAGAGAGAGAAGATGTTGCTTGACAGGTCTCCTCCTGGCAATGAGGGTACTATGTTCATCGACGTACCCACCACAGTCCTTGACGTCACCGGTGCTATCCTCATATGGTATCTCCCAGGTGCACTGACTGACACAACCCAGGCATTTTGTCTCCCTTATTGCCCAATGGTTACAGGATACTGAATATATTACAGGAAGAAATTTGGAAGGCCACCCAATTGCTGACTCCCACACTCAAAAAGATTGTAAAAGTCGCTGGCAGTTGGTGGACTAATGAAGAGTGGTTCGGTGAAGGCTCCAGGAATGGTGACATCACTGCCATATGCATCAATATATCCCCAACTTGGTTTCAACAGGGGCATGAGGTGTGATGCAATGACATGCCGATGTTCTTCAGTATTTAAATTCACCAATCCTGTAGACCATCTCAGACCCAGAGGTATCCGCATCATTGAAGGGTCCACACTCCGAGGAAATTCTCAAAGCTATTGTGAGGCTGGCAGCTATTGCATCAGCTGCACTCAGGGTCATGCATCCTCGACAGTACTGGGCAGGCATGCAAGCCTTTTCAAGCCTCAGTGAGTCAGCTGAAACCAAGAATCTTCCGAACATGTCAGAGACCCTCAAGCTCTGGGCCTCCATCTTCAATACCCTCTCTGTCATTTCTAATTGGCAAACCCCATATCATAGAGACCACTTATCATCTCCCGAGTGGTTTGACATTCTCACAACTGTGGGGAATTATTCTAATGCTCGCATGAGCATGCCAAGCCTTCAGCTGGAGTTCATGAAGTAGCAGGGGATCGGGTTGCTTGGGCATGGTATATGTGGGATTCTGTCCATATTTATGCAGGTGTTCCTTCATGTGGATGGGCCATGATGGATTCAGTAAAGATTCCATTTGGTGAAACATCTAACAGGCCAGGTCATTAGTATATTCATGAATCCCATCCCTCCACAGAAGCGATTGAGCACCAAGCACACAATATTGAGTGTCACATATCAAATATCAACCACCCAGTATTGAGCATTGAGTGCCAAGCATCAGGTAGTAAAATTTCAGTATGGAGAACCAAGGACCAAATTTTGAGCACTGGGTCCTGTGGATCAGGTAGTGAGCATTGAGTATCAAGCACTGAGCACCCCACAGCAAGTCAGTCCTGAGTCCCAAGTCAGTCCCAGGTCCCAGGTCATGATCATGCACCACTAACCACTCAGTCCTAACTACTGAGCACCAAGTACCATATTGTAGCCCATTGGTCTATACACTCAACACTTCCATCAGCCCATCCGTCTATAAAATGTGCAGTTCCGTGGGCCCATCCATTTATATAATTTAAAGCTTCATCAGCCCATCTGTGGATACAATTTGCAGTTTCACTGGCCCATCCATCTATATAATCCACAGGTCCATTGGCCTGTCCATCTATATAATCTAAAGTTCCATGGGCCCATCCATGTACACAATCTACAATTCCATGGGCCCATCCTTGTATACAATTTACACTCTCACCGGCCCATCCATCTATATAATCTACAGTTCCATCAGCCCATCTGTGTATACAATCTACACTTCCATCGGCCCATCTGTGCACACAATCTACAGTTTCATCAGCTCATCTGTCTATATGATTGACAGTTTCATTGGCCCATCCGTCCACACAATTGACAGTTCTATCAGCCCATTCATTGGTATAATCTACAGTTCCATCAGCTGTTCTGTTTATATAATCGACAGTTCTATTGGCCCATCCATTTGTATAATCTACAGATCCATCAGCCCACTAGTCTACATCATTCAAATATCTTGGCCCTCCTATCTCTATCAAATCCCTTACACATAGTGGCTACATTGGCCCATCCATTACCATTGAGTGTTGTTAGGTACCATGCCGGCTCAGGAGGCAGAGGGGTCTGGGCTTGGCTTCAGCTCTTGTGCTGCGCCCTTAGCTGAGTATGTGCCCTGAATTTGGAGCAGGTCCGACGCTGTCCGACGATAGGACAAGTGGTCCACTTTGGTCTGCTTTGAGGGTCGGGAAGTAAGAGCTACTAGCGGCGAGCTGACTAGGAGCGGAGCAGAGAAGGCGGGGAGTGATACGGAGGGTGGATAGGAGTAGGGGGAAGGTTTGGTAGGAGCAGGGAAGGCGGAGGATAATGCGGAGGATGGGGAGAGGGATAAGGGGAATATTGGTAGGGGCAGAGAATTGAGGGGAGCACTTAGAGCACGGCTCTAAGTTAGAGTGGAGGGTCAGAGGGTCGGAGGTGACAACAAGTTGAGACTTGTGTCTAGAGGAGGCAAGGTCCTACTGAGAATTCTCACAGGAGGTAACTGTGAGAAGACAAGTAATATTAAGACTGAGGAAAATATCTAAGTACATGATATGTTATATACTTCTATGTATGAGGCAGTGACCAGGATAACTATGTTGTAAAGCTATGTACCAAGGATATAATTTGTAAGTACTTACACAGGTGAAGACACAAGTCGGAGCGGATATCAATATGTACGCGTCGGATCAGTGATTGAGTGGTAATAGGAATTACTGGTGATCCGGAAGTAAGGGTCCATGTACCGAAGGGGAAAGTATATATCTAAAAGGGGAAAGAGGTCCAGTTGAATGGAGATGTTATGGAAGGGGACCGGTTGAGCGGTTGAGCGGAAACGTAGGAGCGGATGCAGATGATGATCGGACGGAGCAGAGGATGGGTGGAGCGGAGGTGATTGGAAAGTGGAGTGGATATTGATATTAGAGCAGTCGGATCAGGTATATGACACTTACCCCCCGACCCACCAAGCGGACCAAAGTGGTCTGCCTGTCCTATCATCAGACCTGCTCCAAATTTGGGGCACATACTTGGCTAAGGGTGCAGCACAAGAGCTGAAGCCAAGCCCTGACCCCTCTGCTTCTCCGTCTGAGCACAGTCTCTAACAGTATATTAAGACTTCCTCTTAGCCGAAGTATACTAATAAGAAATAACCCCTATCCCCAATAACAAAACATATGTCTGACATGACAACCACCACCGGGCCGCACCACCCAGAATTCCCTCCGTGATGCAGGACTCCTGCCCTCGAGGTGAAGTCCTTCCGACATTGTCACTACCTTCACCAGTTTTTCCCACTGCCGTACTGCCAGTACACATGGCTCCGCCTGGAGCTATTCTGACCTCATCAACCACCCACACCCCAGCACTCCCACCCACACTCACGTCTCCGACAATCAATCCACAGCAGATGACTGCAACCAGACCCCAAACACCCCTAGAGTGCCAGGAGGTTCAGGTGGGTCTGTCGGGTCTGGAGGCCCCAGCAGCTCAGGAGGCCCTGGCAGTCCAGGCAGTCCCCCATCAGACAATGAAGGAGGAGAACCAGATGACGAACCCTCAGGGGGCTCCAATGACGGTGAGTACCAGGGCAATGATGCCCGCGACCTCATTTTCCTCTGCCTTTTGCAGGCAATAAACAACCTCACCCGCAGCTCTCAATGCCGCTCTGCCCCCGAGGAATCCAAGTCAAGGGTTTGCAAGCCCGATACATTCGACAGCTCCGCACCTTCCTTGTCCAGTGCAAGCTCAACTTCCAGAGCCACCCCCACGCTTACTGCTCTGACCAAACAAAGGTCACCTTTGTTCAGTCTTACCTCAAGGGCATGGCCTTGGAATGGTTTGAGCCTGACCTTCTTTCCAACTCCCCCAGAGACTGCCCAAACTGGATGGACAATTACTCCGCCTTCATGTTAGAGTTACAGCCGCTTCTGCTTCCACTCCCACATCTCCTGGATCTCCATGTCCAATCCCACTGCCTCCTCTGCACTCTCTGCGCCAAAGTCACCCCTGCAGCTCCCGCTCCCCTTGCTTGTGGAATTGAAGTGTCTCAGGAGCAGCGCCTGCAAGTGCCCCTGCCCCTCCATAAATTTCTCCATGGTGGAAACTCCCCACTCCATCGCAGCTCAACTCCCCTCAACCACCCACACGCTCTGCTCCAACATCAGGATGCTCCACTCCAGGAATGCATTGGTCCGACTCAACTCGAGGACAATATTGTTGGCAACTTGTACCAAGGCCTGGTTGTCGTATTGGTACTCCTCCTTGTCCTCGCCAGGCATGGTGCCCTGCCCAGAGGATGTGCACCCCATCGGACTTGGGCTCACCTGCCTCTGCTTTCCCTTCCCTCATGGAGAAGGAGTTCCCATGCGCACCCGCTTCTTGCCCTGAGGAACCACGCCAGACTCACCCATCGGATCACACTGCTTCTTCTTGGTACTACAGGAGTCACAAGTGCTGTGCTTCTCCAAGATGGGATAATTCAGCATGAATCAACCAGTCAGAAAAGAAAAACTCACCTTGCCGTCCACCACCTTACCCCAAGTACATTCCGCCCTGGAGGCAAAGCACCACTGGCAGTCAGTGGGCACTTTTCCGACAGGGGCCATTGAGGGAGTACCCTTCAGAACGTCAATCAATAACAAAATAAAAATAAAATAAAAAACTAAACCACTCACCACTGCGCTCACACTCGTTACCTCCTGCAGTACACAGCAGTTCTCTGCAACCTTCTGCCACAGCTCTGCCTGCCACCTCTTCTCCATCTCCTCCTGCATCCTCCACTCTTCCTCCACACGCTGGCGCGCAGCCTCAGCCTCCTCCTCCACAGCCTGTCTCTCCAGCACCATGAGCTGGGCCACCATTTCCTCCGCGAGCTCACAGGTCAACTTCTTGTCTCCGGATGCGTTCTTGGACATAGTGATAGAGTTGAGGGTATTGATACCAGGAAAATGGGAAGTGGGGTTCAGAAAATTTTCCTTACCATTTTTTATACTAGTGCAATTTTCTCAGAACTCTTCTCATCACCTTGTGTTCCAGTTCTTTGGTCCTCTTGGCCTCGAGGGCTCAGCCCTAAGGGGGGGATACTGTCATATACCTGATCCAACCACTCCAACAATGTTAATATCTGCTCCGCCCGACCTCATACTTTCCCCACTTTCCTACCACCTCCACTCCATCCGCCCTCTGCTCCTCCCAGTCGGCTCCCGCATCCACTCCTATGGCTTCACTCGACCACCTTGTCAGTTTCCTTCCACATCATTTCCACTCTACTGTAAACTCCTTCCCCATTTAGGTATACACTTTCCCCATTTGCACATAACACTTACTTCCCAGATCACCAGTACTTTCTATAACCACTTGACTAACTGATCCGATGCGTACATATTGATATCCACTCCAACTTATGTTTTTCACCTGTGTCTACTTACAAATTATGCTCAGTACATAGCCTCATACCAAGGACTAGCTAGTCACTGCCTATATAAAAACATATCCTGTACTTAGCTACCCCCCAGTCTTAATATTACTTGTCTTCCTGCTGTCTCTACTAGTGGGAATTGTCCATAGGACTTTGCTCCCTCTCTGGACACAGGTTTATTTTGTCGTCACCTCCAACCCTCCGCTCCAACATAGAGCCACACTCTAAGTATTCACTCTTACCTCTCCAACCCCACCAATCAATCCCCTTACTCCCCTCCATCCCAATAAACTTCCTCCACCTCCCCCGCTCCGCTCCTAGTCGGATTACCGCTAGTAGCACTTACCTCCTGAACCACCAAGCGGACCAAAGTGGTCTGCCTGTCCTATCATCGGACATTGTCAGACCCACTCCAAATTTGGCGCACGTACTCGGTTAAGGGCACAGCAAAAGAGCTGAAGCCAAGCCCCAACCCCTCCGCTTCTCCGTCCAAGCATGGTCTCTAACACTTACCAACTTCTACCTGCCGTCACATATTTTTTAACCTTCAACCAACCCATTTCCTCTGCTTGACTCTTTCAAAAAATTATATATAACCCTTCAACAAATTGGTCTGGCCCACCACGTTACTCGAACAAACCAAATACACACATAATGACTTCGACTTCTACCTATAATCTCCAATCATGAACATGCACTAGAGCCAGCTCTGTTGGCACACCTGCAGAAGAAAAGAATTTTAAGGTAAGTAATGAGTTCGGCAATCTTGTCCTTAACCTACTATCTAGCATGAAGACCCCGGTGGAGGGCCCAAGCCTAAAGGCTGTGCTGCCCAACTCTGGGGTACCCCCCTTGTCCTCAGTGGGGTGGTCCATGTAAAGTGAGACTGGAAGAGAGACCTTATTCATACCTAAATCCATCTGCTTGTATAGCGACGTGGTTAGTGTGTGTAGCCCCAGGAACAACCATTTGGTTGACCAGGAGAATAACATAGCTGTAGATGCTGTGATAAGCGTAGAACTCGCAGATGGCAATGAGACTAGCTCACCTGCTGAAAAAACGAACAGGAATATGATGTTTGAGACTGCTAACGAAAGAAGTGAGCAGTCCAGTGAAGCTGAGAGTGGTGATGACCACACATGGACCACGGTCCATTGCAAGAGAAAGCCAGGGGCAAAAACACCTGAATCTCTGACCAGTGAACAGAAGAAGGTAATTAGCGAAGCTGAACGAAGACTCACAAAATCAGAATGTTAGAGACTAGAAAAACGAAGAGGCAGTATTAATCAGAATACTACCAGCCCCGAGACCTCAGATGCAGAGTCAAGGGGAGAAGGACCCTCAAAGGGAAAGGGGGTGAACCCTCAGAACTGGGGCGCTATTACCTTGGAAGAGGAGATAGATATAGAGGAGCAAAGGGCGGCTCTAGCATCCTATAAGCTAGCAAAAGGAATGAGAAGGCAGTCCACAACTGTGTCAGACGCAGGCAGAGGAACTGAGACATGCTGGAGAACCACATCAGGGGAAACAACTGGGGGACACCTTTGTTCAAGTGGCCGAAAGGAAGAAGGCCATTGAAGCCGCAGTTGCTAAAGCAGAAGATCGGCTGCTCAAAGAATATGAGAAAAGGATCAAAGAACTTATGAAAAGTAAGAATCAGGCTGAAAAGCCCTATAAGAGGACTTGCCTAGCGGACCCTGTCAAATGGTTAGTAGACAAGGTGGTCAACCCTGCATCAAACAAATGCGAAAGGAGACAAACCCCCCAGGCGATGGAACCAGTTCACCAGGTGGCGCCTAAGTCTTACATAGGTCAGGCTCTGGGGAGAATTGGGAATAGAGATGGAGGAAGCCCAGATCCCTCCAATTCTGAAACAGAAACCTCGTCAAACAGCTTGGATGACTCAAGCACAGACAGTAGCTCAGCCAGTGGCAATGCTACAAGGAAGAGGGATAGGAAAAAATTGAAGAAAAGAAGACCCAAATGGAAGAGTGAGACTACCCTGAAGCCCATCCCACCTACATCATATGATGGCACCATAGACTCTAGGGTGTTCCATAGGTTCATCACTGAAGGAACAGCCTATGTGGAAGATAGTAAGGTGAAGTCGAAAAAGTGTGTCTTTGTGCTTTTGCACTATCTAAAAGGCAAAGTGCATGAGTTTTACATACAGGAGGTGTTGGGGGACCCTTACCATTGGCAGCTTCAGGAATTCTCTACTGAAATGTTCAATTATTGTTTTCCCATAAATTTCAGGACAAAACAAAGAGAGAAGTTGAAATGCTGCTTTCAAAATGACAAACCCGTATGAGACTACATATATGAACTCAACGAGCTCTGGAATATGATTGGGGACATTGACGATTGAGACTGGGTGACTTGTCTATGGACTGGGCTGAACACTGAGATTCAGCAGGAACTCTGGAAAAAGGAGTTAAATCCGGAAATATTTACCTTTAAGGAGGTCCAGGCCACAGCAGAAATCATTGAGATAGCTCACTCTGTCCCTCAAGAAAGAGACAGAGATAGACAAATCAGTCGGGAGGAAAAAACATCCATAACAGTAGGATCCAATGCCGTCACTCCTGTGAGACCCACGTTCAAAGCTAAGAGCAATGGACCTGCAGGGTCGTCTAGAAGACCAAGGGAAAGGCAAGTGAATTGCCTGGATAATAACAGGACCCATAAGCCCAATGGAGGGGGTTTCGACAGAGGAGCTGGCAAGAATGTCAATAGACCAGGAGATGCCTTGAGCCCAGCAGAGCGGGACCATCGCTGGGCAGAGGGCAGATGCTTTATTTGTGGGGAACTAGGACATGTCTCATGACAGTGCCCCAAGAATATACATGTCAAATCGGATGTACCTAACAGACCCCCTGGAATACCCAGCTTTTGGGTTCACATTGCCCAGAGCAATGAAGAGCGAATGAGGAGACTATCAGAAATAACAGAACCTGCCAAGGGGGCTTACCTAGAGGCAGTTGGGATTTTTTCTAGAGGAAACCACTGTTGAAACGATTAGAAAACCCCTAGGGAATGTCAGCCTGTCATACACATTTCAAGACCCTCTGGCCAGGCGGGCAGGGGAACTGTTGGCTGGGATTCAGTATCCTGGGGATCTTAAGGGTGAAGACCAGCAAATACCTTGGGATGACCCAGATTGATTTTGTGTCTGGAATCAGGGAGACGACAAGTATCAGATTGTTGATCACCTGCTCCCAGGAGGCTCAGGGGGCTTCATCGTTCGAAGAACCCAGTTGGAGAACCCTGACTTCTGTATCAACAAAGCATACTGGATATACCAAGGAGTGAGCTTGGGTCATAACAAATGGCAGATGGAGACCAGGGAACGGAAACATACTATCAGAAAACCCCCCATGGGGGACCCCATCAGTGAAAAGGTGATACGATGGCTAGATATGTTCAGCCAACCAACAGAAGATGAATGGAGAAGTTTACCATCACAATGATTCTCCTGTACCCAATTGAAGGGAGGAGATTATGAGGTAGTAGATGCCGCACTTTCATTTCAAGTACAGATAACATGAGGGATGGTCCATCAGAAGAAATGGAACCCTGATCATTGGTATAAATGTCAAGTGTGGTGGGTGGCCCTGCAGCTAAACGATGAGCTGGTGGAGTTTGATTGGTGTCATATCCCATACCTCTGGATCCGGAATTCTGGATCTCCCCCTCTAAAGCCTGGTTCTCCATCCTGTTATTTCGCCTGGCGCTCCACTCTCATCTCTGGACTCACCCCTATCTCCTTTTAGAATAGCTATTGCTCCAGCTACTGGTTATGTCCTTTCCGCTATGCTTACTGATCTATCCATTCTTACTTCATCTCCAACTTCACTGCTTTGATCTGTTATACACTTACTAATAGACTTTCCACATGCTTCGTACATAGCCCTTATTTTGCTGACTGATCTACTTACATGGTACCTACAGTATCTAAACTCCTGTAGTACTCCGGTACTCCTTAGTTTGAATATCATCTTAGTTCTGCTCATTTCTGCTCCTCCGGACTTGAGTCTCACCTCTTGTCTACCTCTGAGTCTTAGGGTTAAACCTTAGGACTAAATCTCCGGCTCTACCTTAGGGTAGTCTAAACTCTGTTCCATTTCTACTCCGGACTTGTCTGTAGTAGCCTTACTCTGTTCTCTCATAATCTTCCAGAGTTCTGCCAAACTCCCCTGATGTCTGACCTCCAGACTTCCCCAGACTTCCGTCGGACTTCCCCTCTGCCCCTCGGAAATTAAGGGCACATACTTGGGTAAGGGGTGCAGCGCATGAGCTGAAGCCGAAGCCCTTTGAGTAGTCTTTCCCTTGAGCACGACCTTAACAATTGGGGCCGATATATGGGACTTACTGGGATGTTTGACCCATTAATGGAACCCCAGCAGACGTTGAGTTGAGCACTGGGAGGAATACTCGACTGCAGAGAGCCAGTGTGAGCGTGCAAGATGATAGATGAATATCAGCTGTGGGAAGGTGTTAGCATTAATGGAGTGCAGGTGCCACAGGGTACCTACCCATCTCTGCAGTGAAATTCCACTACAACGTGAGATTTGGCACAGGCAATACCAAAGCCCGTCATGATAGTGGTGCACATCAACAGATGTCCAGTGTGTGCACTGATTGATACGGGGTCATTAGCTGACCAAACCATCATTGATCTATGAGAGCATAATAAAAATACACGGAAGCTGACATCACCTTTACCTGACATGGAGGGGATATTGCAACATGTGGCTCAGAAACCATATCAATTGTTGATGGATGGGCAGGACACCTATGAACAAATCAGAGTGATACCAGAGCATGTGCCACAGACGGCAATGACAACGCCTGATGGTAACATGGTCAGTCACGTGTTGCAACAAGGTGATTGCAATGCACCAGCAACGTACCAAGTGGTAATGAATCATATATTCAGGGAATATATTGGGATCTTTATGGACGTCTACCTTGACAACATAATAATTTATTCGGACTCGCTGGAGGAACATATTTAACACGTATAGAAGGTGGTGCAAATCCTTGAGTGTGAACAGCTTTTTTTGAGTGAAAAGAAACTGAAATTTCTAGAGCCAGTGATGAGGATCCTGTTGATGGACAATAAGAGTTTGATTTATATTCTAAATCAAAAGAATCTGTCTGGACATCAGGCATGGTGGATGGAGAAGCTGGGTGAATATGATTTTACAGTAGAGTATGTGCCTAGGGTGCACAATGTTCTGCCCAATGCATTGTCCAGGATGTATGACTTTGATGCTGTGGGGATGGTGCATGCTGTCAGCAAATATGTAATGTTCAATGAAAACATGCCACCTACTGACACTTCAGACTTGGTCAGTATGCCAGTCTTGGTGGGCATTGAGGCTGGGACGTCGGGTCCTCAGCGCAGCGCCCATGTTTTGGAATGATGGGGCCATGTGCATCAGGAACCCGTACCTCAGGGTCAGGAACCAGGAGCTGTGGGGATGCCTATGGTGATACTAGCTCCGGGGGTCCTTTCACCTGCTGCACTGGCAGTGGGGTTGGGAGACCCTATGGTGGTAGCGCCTGGTAGGACGGAGTCAAGTGCGGAATTCGCTAGGCTAATGTGTGGACACTTCATGCTGAAGGGCCCAAGGGCAGTTGCAGTGCCACCCCTTACCTCGCAAATGGAGGGGGGGGGGGGTACCAAGCACAGAACCTGAACCTGTAACAAAAGCAGTCAGCAGCAATATGGCAATTGAAGGAATAGCTCACCCAGAAGTAATTCCCGTGACCTACCCACATGAAACAGAATTACTGGAAAATATGAGACACCAGTATGAGGGCGATGTAATGTTCAACAAAGTACTTACCTCTCCCAAAGAGTACCATAACTTTGAAGTAAAAGACAGTTTAATTAGAGTTAAACTGAACGATAGGAAGCCTTTGTGCATACCTGATATCAAGGTTGGTGACCGACAACTCATTGAGGTCATAATCAATCAAGTGCACTCTTTAATGGCCCACCTGGGGTCTGATAAATCCCTATTGTACCTAAGGGAACATGTTTGGTGGAAAACCATGGTACCCGATGTACAAGCCTTTTGTCAGTCCTGTTGAACGTGCCAATGCAGCAAACTGTCAAACCAACGACCATACGGGTTGTTAAACCCATTGAAAGTCCCATCATATCCATGGGAAGCAATAGGGGTTGACTTCATGGAGCCCTTACCTACCTTGTACAATCACAATGGCAAATATGACTCTATAACCGTCATAATTGACTTGTTAACTGCCATGGTTCACTTAGTACCAAGCAGAACCACTTACACTGCTAAGGAAATAGCTGAACTGATGTTCGTGGAAGTATATAAGTATCATGGACTGCCAAAAGCCATAGTCAGCAATTGGGACATACTGTTTACAAGTAATTTTTGGACTCACTTTAACCAGCTCATAGGAGTGACACTGAAGATGTCAAGTGCTTATCACTCACAAACAGATGGGGCAACCGAATGCGCTAATCGAACCATTGGGCAGATGTTGAGATCTTGCATTACCCCTAATCAGAAGGACTGGGTGTCAAGACTTCCCGCTATCAAGTTTGCAATCAATCTCACAAAGTCTGATTCTACAAACATACCTCTATTTGTAGCGAATTACAGACAACTACCTAGAGCCATGATATGGAAAACGGCAGGGTCAGATGAGTACCCAGGAGTAAGGGTATTTGCTCAATGAATGAAGATGGCCACCATGGCCGCCCATGACACCATCTTGGGAGCAAGAGTAAAGCAAACCTTTGATGTGAATAAATGCAGAAGGATATGCCCATTAGTGCTGGGTGATCTCATATATGTATTGACCAAGAACATATCTTTACCCAAAGGGACCGCCTGGAAACTAGAACCCAAATACATTGGTCCTTACCAAATCATCAAAGACTATTGTAATAACACGTTCAAACTTGAACTCCCTTCTCAGCTTAAACAACGGGGTACACCCCATTTTACACTCATCATACCTCAGGATTCATGTTCCTAACAATGATTGATTGTTCCCTGGATGAATGGAAAATCAAGTGGCCAAATTTGAAGATGGCGAGTCAGAATGGGCGATCAATAGAATCCTGTCTCACTCCAGAACCCGCAGTGACGCCCAGTTTGAAATACTCTGGAAAACTGGAGATATTACTTGGTTACCCTATGAACAGATAGCTGAGTTGGAGGCACTAAAGGATTATTTTAGCTTACTCGGGGTCAATAATGTTTCAGATCTTCGGGAAGGGAGTGGGGTCATTCTGTAGAAGAACCCCAGGTGTTGTTAGGGCACCTCTCATTTGACGTCAACATGTATAAAACCCACATCGACAAACCTCCCTCATCATTTCCCCCATTCACTCCTTCCACTATGTTCGGCCTCATTATATCACCTCGCATCCTCCTCATCACAGCTATCATGGTACCACTACTCACTTGTGTCAGCAACTGTCACTTCATCCTTCCCAATGTGCTCGCAGAGGGAGATTTGATGGTTGTAATTGACCTCCTCCACGTGTACCTCAAATACAATGCTCATTTAAGGGCTGGCACTGCTGTGGATTGTGCTATGCCCACAGGGTATGGAGAGTTTGCCCTGGCATTCAACACCATGCAATCTCTTGCCTCTGGTACCTCACAATTCACAGAGGAAAGGACCCACAGCCCTGAAATCACTGGCCCATCACCATCCTTCACCGACTTAGTCAGGGACAACATACCTGCAGAGCCCAACAATCACCCTACTCCTCAGCTTCCTGAGGGCAGACGCTGGATTAACCCCCAGCACATCAAACTCCTAGAAGAAGTGTTGTGGCAGAACCTTGAGACTACCAAGAGAAAGCATGAGTGGCGCAAGTGCACTATCACCAAGTGAAAGGGCAAATGTACCCGTCCAAGCTTCAGCTCCGGGGACAAGTATAACAAATACCTAAGGTTTAAAAGTCCAGTTGTGCAACCAGTCAAAGACTGCAGACCAAACTGTACCGCAACTTTTTAAGACCAAATTTTTGGTCTTGGTTTCCCTTTATTTGACATCTTGCAGTTGCCGGTTGCCTTGTTTGACCTCTAACATCAAACCGATGAAAAGTCAACCACAACCGGTCTATACCAGGACCGGTTGCATGAAACACAAATATTTACCCATGCAAATGAACATGACTTGGATAGTACAGACTACTACAAAATGGTCTCGACTTCGCCAGCTTCATTCTCCCACTGCACCATGCCCTCATCCACAAGAAGGAAATCTTTGTACTCATATAGCAAAACTTCCTCAATAATACCTGAGTTTGCTTGAGCAGAGTCAGCAAGAGACTTGCGCCATGAGAATTTGAGCATCTGTAATTTTTCAAAGTGTTCAGCACCGAGACAGGAGCAATGGTCAGTGGTGGTCTCTGCACCACCTGAAAAAAGTTGTTTGCAGGGTACAGATAATTTCCAGCTTTGTCTGGTGCTATAAAGAGTGGGTGACACAATCTGAGGTGTTGGGCTGGTCTGAGCATTAGCTCAGGGTGGGACGCAAGCAGGTGGAGCTGCTGGGAGGGCGGGAAAACCTGCTTACAAGTTTGATCGTGTTACAACTAGGATAGTTCTTCTTCTGCATTCCAATAAAGGATGATCAAGGCTGAAGCATATCATGAGTTCTAAGATCAAGGGTTCTGGCTAGTTGAGTGTCAAGGGCTCACTAGATCAAGTATTCAGGCTAGTCTGCTGAAAGGCAGCTAGATCAGTGAACTCGAAGTATCAGGAGAGAACCTAGTAGATTCAAGTTAAGGAATACAAGTACAGGAAGCATGATATATATATGTAACAAGAAGGTAGTTTAGGGCCGGTCTGTAGGTAGATGACCCTATCAAGAAAGGTAAGTGAGAATAGGAAGACGATATCAGCCAATCAGAAAAGGAGATGAGAAATGGTATGATGTTGGATCAACCAATTAGGGAATAGTATGAGTAATCATCTGTGTAAGCATAATGAGTAAGCATATAGGTAAGTGTTCATGTGTTGGACGTGTTTATAAGCAGTCATGAGACTCAATGAGTAAGTAAAGAAAGAAAGAGAAAAGAAAATATAGCGCCATTGTAACAGATCGTGCATTGACTCTTGAGTGACAGGCCAAGGTAATCGATAAACTGACATTTGACAATTATATCCCATTGACAACGAGATTAAAACAAAGCAAGAGACTATAGTTCATAATTAAGGGGAGTGGTGGGTGGGAGCAAAGAACGATAGTAAGTACAAGTGAGGATGCACAAGCTATGCCAAACACAATGCTGGTGGATGAACGAAAAATGAATGAAGAAGAAAATTGCACATCCGCTCAGCTGGATGTGTGGTGCTGGGATACTCTGGCAGGCTATGTAACCCGGCACCTGTACATCGCCTGCAAACATGTTGTATAGTAGTTACCGATTTTGCCCTATGTAGACTTCTGGAGCGGTCCTAACCAGTCCTAACCAGTCATACACAGTTATGGACCGGTTGCATCTGCAACCGGTCGGCAACTGACTGCGAACCTCATTGCTACCATGCTCGACCGGTTTCTAAGAGTTCGGTCCAGGTTGCAGTATGCAGTACAAGGTTGAGTTTATGCAGACCGGTTTGGGTCCGGTCTTTTGAAAATTGGTCAAAAGACCAGACTTAACCGGACTTTTTAAACCCTACAAATACCCATACAACCACGGGGAAGGACCCAGTTTCAGTGGGACCAACAGCTCATCCACTCGGACATCCTCCATCCAGACTCCAACTCCTCTGGCCCACATGGAGATCAATGACAAGGAAGATGCCACCTCTGTTGGGGTTCCTGTGCCTAAGGTTTACAACACCAGCAGCAAGGAAACCCTAAGAGCCCTAAGAAGAAGTAAGGGCATTGCATGCCCTGGAGGGGGGTATGTGGTGCTTGCTCCCTAACAACGAAGGACCACCCAGACTTGAGGGATTGATAGAGTTAAGAGACGACCAAGTCTTGGGGCCCGAGCATCGCTGTTTCAAGTGATTGTGCTTTTCTATTTTACCTATCTATTTGTTATCTATTATATCATAAGCTTCATACATCGCGATAGTATTTAGAGTCGTGAAAACTGTACTGAAAGCTACTTAGTATTCTTCCAATCTATCCGGACTGGTATCTGGTTACTTGCGATAGAGTCTCTGAGTTGTGCCATCATCTAAAGTCTTACCAACTTCTACCTGCTGTCACACAAGCTCAGCTGCCTTTCTTCCCTGTTTCTGCCTTGCTTCGGGTACCTTTCCTGCTGCATTTTTTTCTCCTACTCGCTTCATCATCTCCGTGTCAAACTGTCCATTGTAAGGGCCCAAAATGTTGTGTAAACTGACAGTGGTTTTACAGGTGGGCCTATGTCAAAAAACACAATGTCCAGCTACTGGATGAATATGACCAGATCCACCTCAATTTCACACCATTCTGGGGTATAGACCCCATGCCCTTGGAGACAATCCAATGTGATTGGGAGGCACATGTCCACTCATACACCCTTGCTAAATCTAGTCTGCTTGGGCCCTTGCACATTGGAAATGAGACACTACCTGAAGATGAGGCTGCAAGGGATCATTTACTTATTGGCGCCAACCAGCTGATCAATCTCTTGGTTGAGGTCGAAGATGATCCACCAGATATAGGTAGAAGGATGTATCTTTATGGCTCATTATCCTAAAAGTCCGATACATCTTATTCTGTAGTTATCCACTATATTCCAATATGTCATATCCCATACCTCCGGATCCGGAATTCCGAATCTACTTCATTAAAGTCCAGTCCTCCGTCTTACTATTCCGCCCAGGCACTCCACCTTCATCTCCACACTCACCCCTAACTCCTTTTAGATTAGCTATTGCTCTGGTAACTGGTTATGTCCTATTCCGCTATGCTTACTGATCCATCCATTCTTACTTCATTTCCGACTTCACTGCTTTGATCCGTTACACTTACTAATAGACTGTCATATACAGGATCTGAGCACCTCCAATACCACCCATGAACATCCCCACCCCTGGTCCGACCCCCTGTTTCCCCGTCCGCTTCATTCCTCCTTCCCCAACAATGCACGAAGTGCATCTCAGCAGGATTAGCCCTGCTACCTCTGCCCGACTCCATTCCGCTTTTCTGACATTACCCCTATGTCCTCCAACCCCATACCCCTTCCATCCAACCCTATCTGGGGTTCCACTCCTCCGCCCTATTGGTCCACCCAACCCTACTCCTACTCCCTCCGCTTTTCCGACCTGTTTGGTTCCTTCAGTTCCGCTTGTGTTGTCCCACCCGACTATTAATCCGTCCGACCGCCTCACTGGTCCACCCCTAGACTAGGAACCACTCAACTGGTCCTAAGATAGGCCTCATTCAAATACACGTAGATCACATGACTTTTCATGACATTTGCGTTACAATGCCTAAGGATATTTGTAGAAACACTTTTAAGAGAATCCATTCCATCAGATTGTGCGCATGTATGGTGCGGGCAATCTGATGGAACAGAATTCCTTATTTTGCATTTGTGAATGAGTAGTAGTCTTTACAGTGATTGAGGTACTGCTGCCTTGTTACATTGTGGCTGTACAGTGTGACAGCGATGTCAATGCACCAATAACTCGGCATCGCCAAAACCATTATGCCTCGCAAAAGGTCTTCTCGAATTGCAAATTTGAAAGCCTACAATTACAGCAGCCAGAAGAAGAGAAAGTTAAGCCACACAAGTGATGAGAATGTAAGGAAACATCAATTTTTATTGTGCTGGCTGGAGTACTAAGACTAAAATTAAACTAAAGATGGCACCCTTCTCTGAAGCCTACCCTACAAATCCACCACTCTCACACACTGCAAATGGTCCCTTAGCATCAATTAACAATGTAATGGAGTCATGTCTTGCTGGGCCTGAGGACAAGGATGACACATCTCATGATTTTGAGGATGATGAAGAAGTGGACAAAGATGGACTTCCATGGACCCATACCCCAGTCCTCGCTGGCCAATTTATACCTCCCCCAACTGTTGATGAAGCTAGACTTGCATTAGTTGATCTTAAATTGACCCTCCGGCCTCCCCGTCCCACGGGAGGGTACAAGGATCCTAAGCTTGATTTACTTCTTCGCAGTCGTCTTGAAAAAATGCGAATGTTTCTGTGGAACTACACAGATCCAGCCAATAAGTACCCTGGCTGGATGGCAGCCTCGTTGAAAACTGCACATGCTTACAAGAAGGGACCGTGGTTAGCTGGCCGTCTTCGTGAGTGGGTCCGAGCTTATTGCAAGGACAGAAGGGACCTTCCAATGAATGTATATGGGACGTGGAACTCATCCATACTGGAAGATGAAGACTTTTCACAGGAACTACTGCTACATCTACAGGGCATTGGGAAGTATGTTAGAGCAATGGACATAGTGGAATACCTTGATCAAGTGGAGGTAAAATCATGGTTAAAACTAACTAAAACCATATCCCTTGCGACAGCACAGCGCTGGATGAAGCACATCGGATACAGGTGGTCAAAGACTCCGACAGGCCAGTCCATTGATGGACATGAGAGGGTTGATGTGGTGCACTATCGACAAGCAGTCTTCCTCCCCATTTGGGCCGAGTTGCTGTCTCACACACAAATTTATGCGACTGATGGCAATGAGTGCCCTGTCCACCCAGAACTTGAAGGTACCTGCAAAGTCATCATCTGGAATCATGACGAGTCCACCTATTATGCCAACGACTGTCGAAAAATCAGATGGGTTCACAAAAGTAAAACAGCCATACCTCACACCGAAGGAGAGGGTGCCTCGCTGATGGTCGCCGACATGATTAGCCCCGATTATGGATGGCTACATTCTCCCGATGGAACCGAGTCCACGCAGGTCCTGTTTAAGGCCGGAAAGGCATGCGAGGGGTATTTCACATGCGAGGATATCATCAAGCAGGCTTCCAATGCCATTGATATCCTTGAGCGACACTATCCTGATGAGGACCACATTATCGTATTTGACAATGCATTGATGCACCTGAAGCGTGCGGACGATGCACTGTCTGCACGGCATATGCCTAAATTTTCCCCAAGGGATGGGGACAAGTGGGACGGTACAGATTAGGGCGACGGACGGCGGCCCAAAAATTGGGGCGTGGAGGTGAATATAGTTGGCGAAAATGGAAAGGCTGTGCATGGCGCAGATGGTGCGCTGTTGAAAAAAAAGGTTCCGATGGGTGATGGCAAGTTTGCAGATGGATCGCCGCAGTCACTGTATTATCCGGAGGGCCACAAGTGTGCTGGAGTGTTTAAAGGGATGGGAGTGATACTTGAAGAGCAAGGCTATGAGGGGGCACTGAAAATTCTGGCAGAATGCCCAAAATTTCGGTGCGAGAAGGGAGCCACACGTTGCTGCTGTCGAAGAATGCTCTACAATGAGCCTGACTTTGTTGGTGTCAAGTCACTGCTCAAGTCAGCTTGTGAAGCCCGTGGCTTTCATACAATTTTCTTTCCTAAATTTCACTGTGAGCTGAATTTTATCGAGCAATGTTGGGGCTACTCAAAACGGATCTATTGCAAACTTCCCGCGTCGTCGAAAGAAGCCGATCTCGAACAGAATGTCCTTCAGTCTTTGGACTCAGTTCCACTGCTTGCCATTTGCTGGTGAGTCCCTATTTGTGAATCTTGATTCCAAGATGCAGCAGTGTGCTGACACTATGCGACACCAGTTTTTCCACTCGCTCGTTGAGATTCATGGACGCCTATAGAAAAGGACTCGATGGTAGGCAAGCAGCATGGGCCTCGAAGAAGTACCGTGGTCATCGAACTTTACCTGAAACAATTATGCGAGATTTGACAGACACTGGTTTGGTTAGTAACATTCATTAAATTCATACCATCCCTAGTACCGTATGACTCGGAATCCTATCCTTTGGACACTTATGTTGAGAAATGTACAGCGGCGCTCAAAGAAGGTCACACGATGTAACAGAACATCACAAAAATGTCACATCATGTGATGTAGATGGGTTTGGATGCGGCCTATCTTATCCCCGTTTAGCATCATAGTTCCGCTTTTCGGGTACCCGGTAATCCCTATACCCTAGCAATTATTGATCTGTCGTGTACATACTTTTCTCTGAGCCTTATTCTCGTATGTCTCAGTCATCTTCTTATCCTGTACACTCAGCACATAGCCTCCTGCTATGCTATGCTAATTACTTAGAGTATATAAACATATGTACATCTGTCTGTAGATACTCAGTCTGAATATTACCTTTTCTAAGCCCTGCTCTTCTGTTCTTTGACTTGGGCCTGATCCTAAGTCAACTCCTGTTAAAGACCAGCCTAGGGGATTGACTCCCTAGGTCAGCCATCCTCCAATCCTCCAATCCTCCATTCCCCCGTTCCTCCACTCCTCCATTCCCCTGTTCCTCTGTCCCTCCGCTCCTCTGACTTCCCATGCGTCGGAACTAGACCCCGCACTCTCGCATCCATCCCCTCTGTTCTGCTCTACTTCGGACTTCATCCAAGCAGTTCCTTCTGCTCCACTTCTACTGTTGGTTCCGACCACAGTAGTCTCCCACTTCCCTCCTGTCGGGTGGAACAACCCCCGCCCAACTTTCTCGTGCTCACCTAGTAGTCCGTCGGTCCTCCTTCAGAGGACCTCCGCTCCGACATCCTGTCAGAGCTCGTAGAACTCGAGTCGGACTACAATACGAAATTAGGGGCACGTACTCGGGTAAGGGGCGCAGCGTACGAGCTGAAGCCAAGCCCCTCAGACTCCGCTTTACCCCTGAGCATGGTCTTAACATAGACTTTCCACATGCTTTGTACATAGCCCTTACCTTTGCTGACTGATTTACTTACATGATACCTACAGTATATAAACCCCTGTAATACTCCGGAACTCCTCAGTTCAAATATCATCTTAGTTCTGCTCATTCCTGCAATCTCCGGACTTGAGTCTCACCTCTTGTCCACCTCCGAGTCTTAGGGGTTAAACCTTTGGACTAATCCTCTGGCTCTACCTTAGGGTAGTCTAACCTCTGTTCTGTTTCTACTCCAGATTTCCATAGTAGCCTTACTCTGTCCCCACATAGTCTTCCAGAGTTCCGCCAAACTCCACCAACTTCTGTCCTCCGGAATTCCCCGGACTTCCGTCGGACTTCCCCTCTGTCCCCGGAAATTAAGGGCACATACTTGGGTAAGGGGCACAGCACACGAGCTGAAGCCGAAGCCCTTTGAGTAACCTCTCCCTTGAGCACGACCTTAACACAATACATCCTTTGCTGTAATTATCCACTATATTGGACATCTCCATTTGGGAATGTGATGCATTACTTAGTACAGCCACTCCACCTGTGTGACACCATTAATAACCGTATTTAGTAATGGACATGTGATGTGATGTTTGTTACTAACTAGGGGGGTAAGTCTATGCTGCGGTACTTCAGCGAGTTCCACAGCACTCAGCAGTCACTTAGGTAGGGTAGAAAAACCTGTAAGATAAGATATAATAGATATACTAGATAAGGTTTATCTCCCTTATCAGACAAAGCCAAGAATGGCGGCAACTTCCCGATGCTTCTCCCACATGACACCACGTCCTTCAAACCTTCGTGCTCATCATGCCCGACGATGAGCACGAAATACCCTTCAAATTCAACCATTTTCAAGCGGCTCTTTCTCTAACCTTGTCTATATTGACTTATGTAGAGTTTTACATGTAAATGTAAGTATTTTTATAGCTTTACTTGAAGAAAACCATCAAGTTTGGTATACTATGCTACTCGCTGTCACTACTAGTGTCATCATCACTGCTTGAATCAACTATCTCGTTGCTCTTGTGTTGTGAGGCGGCGGTAGTCTTCCTGGCCTTTCTGGCAACATATACGGGTTCCCCTCATGCATGGTGCTCTTGGTTATCCTTCATGTGCACAACACGCTCTTCATCTGTGAGCTTGACCCACTCACAAGACCGGGACTTCAGCGCATCAAGTAATCTCTTCACTTCAGCTCTTCCGCCGACTTTCGAAGGATTCTGAATATGACCGGACAAGGGCCAGTTCACAAGCGCAAAGCCGTGATGCTCAACAATGTTTCATTCATAGTTAGTGTAATTCATCTCAACCTTGCCCTTAATGTTGTTCTCCAAGGCAATTGCCTCTGGAGAATCACGTCAATCATTGAATGCACATCGGAAGACAATGAACCACTTGCCAAGTTCCTCCTGAATCAATGTATGGCAGTCACTGACGAGTTTGTTCAATGGAGGTGGACGAGTAGTTATCATGTGTTCATCTATATCAAATATTAAGTTATGTATTGTGAATTCAAGGAAAAAACTTACTGAGGCCGCTGACAATGAATGACTCGAGCTTGAGACCAAGATGATGAGGTTCTACCTTCAAAACATCTTGGACAAATTTTTCTGCCTTCTGTGTGAAAAAAATCTTCGGTTCAGAGAGGTCTTTGATACTGCCACAAACAGCCATGTAGAAGCCTTCAGCACCCATTCGAGCACAAAGTGCCATCCACTGAGAAAGATATTAATGAATATGAATTTATGAATGATGCAAAGATGACTTACTTCATGGTCCATGGACATAAATGTCACATTCATATCGTGTCGAGTAGCCTTGGGGTTAGTGCGTGCTGCCTGACTTTTTCGTTGCCTCGCTTCAACAACTTCTGCGTTGAGGGCTTGTTTCTCTGCCGGCGTCAGCTGTGAGTGCTCACGAACAAGCTCATCCCTGTTTTCAGCAATGAACTTGGTGAGATTGATCCTATCACCCCTTTCACAACCTTCAATTATATCAGCCGCTTAAATTCAAATGGGGTGCGTAAATTTACCTTCGTTGGCTTCCATATGCTTCACTCTGACAAAAGTGTTCCATGAATTGATGCTTTGCCGCTGACGGAGCATCCAACTCTTCAAGAAGAGTTGGCTCTGTGTCCATTTCAGAGAACTAAAAAGAATCAGCTGGAGGGGATAAAACAATGACCAACTTGAAAACTTACCGCCCATGAGTCTCCGTGATGTGAGCAGCTTCTTCTATGTAGGCAGATTTTGCTTCATCGATTGCAGTCGTCAAAGCTTCTTGCCGGTCACGACAAGCTGCTTTCTGTTCAGCGGATAGTTTTGGGCATGAACGACGAACTCGAACAACTGGTATTCATGGCATTGTGAAAGAAACAGAGCCAAAAAAACGCACCTGCTCTTATGACATTACTAGACTTGCAGCAGCTGAGGTCAGGGAAGAACCAGTAACTGTATTCAACAAAATGATGGAACCAAAATACAGGCCAACTTCGAGGCTAGTGAGAAAACCGAAACTCCGTAACCATATTCAAGAAAACATTGGGGCCAAAACACAAATGAAGTTCCGAGCTAGTGAGAGAACTGATCTGAAAGAAAACATTGGGGTCAAAACACAACGAAGTTCCGAGCTAGCAAGAGAACCAATCTGATCCTGAATCATGTACTAACTGCAAACAACATGATTTTAGTGGGGGCCAAAACACAAACGAAGTTCCGAGCTAGCGAGAGAACCAATCTGATCCTGAATCATGTACTAACTGCGAACAACATGATTTTAGTGTAGTTAGACAAAAAATTAACATAATCACTCACAACATTCATTACTCGTGCATGCCATCACCAAAAGCAGCGGCTGCATCTTCTCCTCTGGAATGTCCAATTTGACCAGGATAGATTGCCATGAGAAAGGTTCATAGCCATCATGTTGGCAAATGCATTTCCAGATCTCGTCCATGGTGATAGGATGCAAGTTGAGGCCTTGAAGAATAGAAGCAATCTCCACACATGCATGCTGAACACTAGCAGTGTCAGGCATGTCAACATGTGGATCCGTCGACAGCAAAAAAATATTATTGGTGATCGAGACACCTTCATTCCCGCTATGTGTCACCATCTCGATTCTCACAGGATTGATCCGATCGGCGGTGTCCTGGTGCCTGTTGGATTTCACACCAGACAAGACCTAATCGGCATAAGTCCAGCACAGCCCAATTATTTAAGAATACGCACAGGTTTACAAGTCTCCCCTGTTTTGATGACGGAAGATGAGCCAGATTGTGAAGCGAGGGAGTGGTTGTGGGTTAACGATACCAAGTTTCGTGTAGAAGTGGGCATTGTGGGAGGTATCGGTGCAGACTTCAAGGGAGGTGACAGCGGTGAAATAATGAAAGGGCATGACACTGGCTGCGGAAGCTTTACGAAGGGAGACGACATAGTGTCGTTAGACTGTGATGACGTGGCAGAGGGGGGCATCATAGTTTGGGTTGGCTGCGAAGTGGTAGATGCTTGTGTTTCACATCTGGGATGGTGACGTTTGTGCTGAGTAATACTAGAGCGAGGAGGTGCAGGGCTAGGAAGGCACTCTGAACTGGTGACTCCATGTGGCTGGGTTCGAGTGGGTACCCTTATGAGTGGTTGGGACAAAGGGCACATTCCTGGGTATCATCTTCAGACAGCGAATGAAGAGAGGAGTGAGTGGAATAAGGCAATGTAATTGTAGAGCACGAGAGAGACGACACCAATGGGCCGATGGAGCTGGTGGAAGAACGCCAGTCTGCTATTACATATTCATCTGCCAGTTGTGGCAAGACAACTGCAGGAGGTAGAGGGTCGGGAAATATGTACGAGTCACTGATATTGGTGTCCGCCAGTCGTTTAGAGAGCACAGTAGACAGAGGACTGTCTGGAATGGGTGAATGCTGGTGTTCAACCTCGTCTAATGCTGCTATCTCTAACAAATCACTTCGTTAGCAAATCCAGTAGAAACAAAGAGAAACCATCATACTTTTAAGCATTGCATCTGGGAGCTGAATGCAGTCCCATCTAAATTTGCGACGGCAAACTATACATGCAAATGAATCTGCAAAGATTGAATACATGTCTTCTAAAATGTGTTTCTCCTTAGCATCCTCGATAGGCTCAGAGGCAAGCAGTGCTGAACGGATACTAGGAAAGAAGGATAAAATGCCATCTTGGTGGTCGAAGTCGAATTCAGCCGTCATCTTGATTTCGATGAAGTGGATCTTGTCAAATGATAGCATGAATGTTTCAACTTAGATTGTAAGATTCAGACCCACCGGTTTGTCGACCTGCAAATCCAAGTAATCAAGGTGGGATATATGGTCATTGTTGAGTTCTAGTGGTAACATTTGACGGTAGTGTGCAGGTGGGAGGTTGAAAACTTGGGGCGTTGAAAGCTCGAGGCAGAGTCAAGTACTTACTACTATGACTCAGAGTTGTAACTCGTAAGTGAGCCTCATGGATTGGAAGCGAGTATGACTTACTACATACTGGTACACAGGCTTGAAGCTGCAGGGTGATATATAGATGTCTGGGCTTCGAGGACATCCTAGCGACAGAATATGAACAATGTTTTGATCCACGATGACTCAGAGGATACTCACTTTCATGTTCTTCAGAATTAGCATATCTATTTATGGAGTTGAACAAGTCTTGAGATCTTGAGAACGCTTGAAATCACATTTCGATGGTCTGTGCTGATCATTTAATTATATACAACAGCGAAGACTCAATATCATGCCGAGTGAAGAGAAAACATTGTTCATTACTAGCTTGATTCATGGGTACATCATAATTCTACTGCTGCACGATATGTGATATGACATTTGCAAGCCTCGAAGCTTCATCATGTAAGTCGCTATCCTCATCATCATCACCCTCATCCTCATTATCCAAATCTGCGATGAGAGCCTGCTCGTGTAGTACGAGTGGTGGCGGCGGTCCACTATAGCCAGTCAGGTTAGCAGTGCTATGCAGACAGATTCGATGGAGATTATTAATGCGGTGTCATTCTGCATATTCCCTCTGCACCTCTGCAGCCAGCATTATCGAGCCCTCATCTCACAAGGAGTCTATTGCCAACAACATCTGCTGGTCCTCAAACTGAATCCATGCTCCAAGGCAACCTATTTCCACGTTCAACCGAGTGATTTCTTCATGTGAGTGCAAGACTTTGAAAAACTTGACCGCCATCTCTCGGTTTTCTGGTACAGCCCATGGTTTCGTCATAAGATTGTGGCGAGAGTACTTTAAGAGCTCAACTTCACTGAGAGATGCATACCCTATGACATCAACATAATCAAGAGTAGGGCGTGGCGGAACTTGGAGTGGTGCCAAGGTGTTGTACTTTTCAAGTGCTGTATGGATAGCTCCAGATCGTCATGTGATAGCTTTAGATATATATTTGCGCATCTTGTATCCTGGTGGAGGCTTGAGATTAAAATGATGATCAAACAAATAAATATACCTGTGCCAGAGAGATTCGCCTTCGACAACTCAAACATGCATTGCACCACTAGGCCTTCTAATTCTTCAACCACCCGCACGAAGTGCCGTTGGCCTGAGTACTCATGTGCTTGATGATAACGAGGGTCTGACACTTCCCAGCATTGATCGATTCCATGCTGGCATTCAAAATCTTCAACAACATTCATTTGTAAACGAAGGCGTCGTAATGCGGCAAGAAGCTCAGCTTCAGCACTTTTTGAAGACTGATGAGCTTGGGAATTGAGACCTGACGATGACGTGAAACTGGCTGGCATGTACATGAGGAATGGGACACCGGTCATGTTGCCATATGTGGCTCTAAACTCATGATTAGGATATATCTTAGTGTGAATCAAGTGGGTCACTTACTCTGCACGCTGGAGCTTTTCGAGCTCTTCAACATATGCTACCGCAATGGCGTCTGACGGAGGTTCAAGGGCAAGGTTTGCAAGGAATTCAGATTCCTCTTCCCTCCATTGAAAGAATGCGTCATCAGTAAGAGATTTGTGCATCTTGAACTCATCAAGCAAAGGAGTGTACTCCTCTATCATGTGAAGCGCTTGGGCATAGTTATTGCGTAAGAAATTACCTGATGACTTTAGCAAAGCGCCGTAATTCAAATCCAAAACACTTACTCAACTCAAGATATTTGTCTTTGTCCCATTGATCAAAATGCAGATCTAGATATTGAACCCAGTGAAAATATGACGCATGTCGAATGATCCCACAGGCACTGTTAGAACCTGAAAAAATTTGTTCGCATGTTTCGAGATCTTCGATGCCGAAACCCTCGAGATACAAAGGGTGATGAGCTAGCTGACAGTGATGGTTATGAGCATAGCCGTGGAATGCATTGATGGCAATGATGAGATCGAGTTCCTGAGCTTTGGCGCCAATTGAACTGGAGGCGACAGTTTTGCATGAAGTACAGTCGATATCATGACCCAGCCCCTGGTCTTTCCCGCAGACATCAAGCATGTGGTTGATAGCAGCAAGGCCATATTTTGCGCTAACGTGAATGTAAATTCAATCATATTGTGATTTGGAAAAAAAAACTAACAGTTCTCCGCTACGCTTCATTTCAGTAATGCACTCCACGAACCCATGCCGGCAAGCCATGATAAAAATACCAGTTTGTTCGAACACCAAAACCTTGTTTTCTTCGACCGACCTGGCAGCTGTCCAATTTTCCGTACAATTGTCATTTCGGTTAAGTGTGCGGTCCACAGGTCAGCTCCGAACATCGTCCTTGAACCGCTCCACTGCAGCATCTGGGAGAAAGAAGTTGCTGACGAAAATACAGGGGTCCATGGATCCAGAGCCATCAATCCGCTTTGCTGAGTGATTCCCGTCCATGCTGTGCAATCTTCGAGGGACAAGTTTCGGTTCATCTGATTGCTGATTTGAATGAATGTCAGTGTGAAGTGCATGCGAAGCGCTAAAAGATTACCTCAAATGTACAACATGGACATGCCCCATTCATGCACCAGTTGCTCGGATCCCTGCCAAGAGCTTGGTTGACTCATGAATGAATGTTATGCAATATATCAAAATAGATGTCGAAGGCTGTTGAGAATTGAGCCCGCAATGATGATGAATATGTTACCTGCAAATGGCCCATCAGTAATGTGAAATTATTTAACTGACACTTGGCTTACATTATGAAGGGCGCACAAAACCTTAGTGATTGTTTGGATGCCGAATGAAGATTGGCGGCGGCATATTTGATGATAGAGTTCCAGGCACTCGAGCCTGATAGCAACAGTTGGCTGGATGGGGGAGCATCCAAGGAAACCATGGCGCAGTAGCACTGCATTTGCCACTTCATTGTCTTGTTGTTGGATGAGTAAATGAGGGGCAAAATCTATGAAACAAAGTGAGAAGGATAGACGCAAGTTGTTCATGACCTACCCATGATGCCCACTCTGCTCACACTGAAAGTATGGTGACTGGGTTCATCAGCACCGTGACGATGATTTTCGGGTCCATGTCTCCAGCATAGATATGCTTCAACAAGAGCAGGTATCTGCTGTGTCCAAGCAGCATTAGCGTGATGGTTGTGCTGAGTATGGGTCCATTTGTCTTGTCGATGTTTTGAAACAGCCCTGCAAATCGTGTTATCAAATATCATTCAAGAGTCAGAGAACTTGCCGTTGTTGAGCTGATGCCTGAAGAAACTTGGAGAACAACGGGCCATCTACAGTTTCTTCGCCATCATCACCTACCCATTGCTTGTAGTCAGTCGTTAGGTCATGGTAGTTGTCATCCATATGGTCAGGTCCTGCCTCTAGGTGGGCCTCCGCGAGCAGCATTTTCGTTCGCAGGGTGTTTTCTGCTATAAAAGTTGAGAGTAGGGGCAACAAATCATTAGAACGTACCTCTCATTTGTTCTGTGCGATGCTGTTCTTCTGCCAAACGCTCATGCCTGATTTGCGTCAAGGAGGTAGTGGTGGTGCGCATGGAATGAGAGTTGTCTAGAACAGTCATCCTGACCTGCAAGGATGTTGACATCTTCTTCGTTCGCCGCATGGCCAGTTGTGTGACAGTGACCAGTGGGAAAGAAGGTAGTGCCTGTTAGTGATTAAGTCTTGATGACTAAGCTATAAAAATACTTACATTTACATGTAAAACTCTACATATGTCAATATAGACAAGGTTAGAGAAAGAGCCGCTTGAAAATGGTTGAATTTGAAGGGTATTTCGTGCCCATCATCAGGCACAATGAGCACGAAGGTTTGAAGGACGTGGTGTCATGTGGGAGAAGCATCGGGAAGTCGCCGCCATTCTCGGCTTTGTCTGATAAGGGAGATAAACCTTATCTTACAGGTTTTTCTACCCTACCTAAGTGACTGCTGAGTGCTGCGGAACTCGCTGAAGTACCGCAGCATAGACCTACCCCCCTAGTTAGTAACAAACATCACATCACATGTCCATTACTAAATAGGGTTATTAATGGTGTCACACAGGTGAGCCACTCACAGGCGCATTTTCAGCCACCTACTGTGGGAACTTCTCCACAACACCCAAAACATAGCCCATTTTGGGTATTCTCCACAATATCAACCTTTCCCACACCCTCCCCATCCACATATTGCAGTAACATATCTCCGTATTATACGAGTGAGCGGACGTGCATAAGAAGGTAGATATATCCTCGACTATGACAGATGGGCCGGGAGTGTTATTATTCCCGATGGAGACGGGTGGGCCCATGTAGGGAATATGTAGAGTAGATGAGTGGGCCGATAGACATGAATATTCAATAGACGGATGGGCCGAGGTAGTTGGATATTATGTAGATGGGTTTACCAAGGTAGATGTGTATCAAATAGCCGGGTATGTCAAGGGTGCTTGTTATCACATAGACGGGTGGGCCCAGATATATATCATATTAGACGGGTGGGCCGACAAATTAAGATTATTTTGTAGACGGGTGGGCCGACATATTGGTATTATTTTGTAGACAGGTGGGCCGAGGGAGTGGTGAAATATTTATCATATATACGGGTGGGCTGAGGGAGCAGTAAAATATTTATTATATATATGGGTGGGCTGAAGGTCGTCGTATATTGCATAGATGGGTAGGCCGATGTGGGGGTATATAATATAGACGGGTGGGCCAAGAGAGCAATTTATTAGATATTATATAGATGGGTGGGCCGAGGTAGTTGGATATCACATATACGGGTGGGCCCAGATACATATCATATAGACATATGGGCCGAGATGGTAGTATATTATATAGACGTATGGGCCGAGGTAGTAGTATATTATATAGACGGGTGGGCTGAGATGGTTGATATCATATCCACGGGCCGGGTAACATCTATTGAGTTCCAGGTAACATCTATCAAGTTCTGGGTAATGTCTATTGATGTCCGGGTAACTAATATCGAGTTCCAGGTAACTAATATCGACTTCCAGGTATTTCATAAATTGAACAAATCACGAAGTACCGAGTACCGAGTTCCGGGCACCGAGTTCCGGGCATCGAGTTTAATTGTTATCATATACATGGGTGGGCCCAGACACATCATGTCGATGGGTGGGCCGAGCCAAGGGTGTTGTATGATATACACGGGTGGGCCCAGATGTATATGATGTTGACAGGTGGGCTGAGGTTATTATATGATATAGATGGGTGGGACTATCAAGTGCCAAGTGCCAAGCTCCGACTACCGAAATTTTAATGAACCGAGCATCATGTACCAAGTTCCGGGACCCGGGACCCGGGTCTCGACACTCGAATATTTGATATCTAGCACCCTTCCAATTATCTGGTATTTCATTGACATACTAACATTGCAATGAATGATAATCCGTCTTTGAAAGCTAAGTTCCAACTACCGAAATTTGAATGAACCAAGCATCATGTACCGAGTTCTGGGATCTGGGAGTCCCAGGTCCCGGGTCCTGACACTCAAATATTTGATATCTCGCACCCTTCCCATTATCCAGTATTTCATTGACATATTAGTATAGCAATGAAATGATAATCCATCTTTGAAAGCTAAAATCAAGGTTCCCTATCTGATCCACCCTATCTCCATCACCTTTAAAGTCTGTGGACATCCGGCATTGACCATCTGATTTCCCAAGATCAACACCATCATGAATGTGTCTTCCACCTCCGATATTGAAATAACCTTCTGGCGCACTTGGGCCTTGACAGTCACTCATGAGGCATGTGAATATACCGAACAGAAATTCATTGCCGAGAAAACAGGAGGAGACCCAGTCATACCTTCTCCTAAGCTAGACACCGATCTGGTGATGGCTTGCGATCGATTGGTGGATTGCCTCATAAAGGCATATAACAATCCCAGTGGGTCTTCCCACAGATTCGCACAGTCCATTTGATGATTCAAATTGCTTCACAGTTCGGATGCAGATTGATATTGTGAGATACAGCAAAATGATCTCCCCGAAGGACACTGGACATAATGAAGAAAGAGAGGCGAGGTTGCTTGAGAGGTGTCCACCTGGCCATGAAGGTACAAAGTTGGTTGACATACCCGTGACAGTTCTCTATGCTACCGGCGCCATCATTGTGTGGTACCTCCCGGATGCCCTGACGGAAACCACCCAGGTGGGTAACATATTTTGTTACTCAATGGATATGGAATATGAAATGGGAACTCCAGAAGGAAATTCTGGCAGCCTCCGATTTGCTCAGTCTGAGCCTTGCAAAAAGTGTAAAGGTTGATGGGAGTTGGCGGACTAATCAGGATTGGTTCAAACCAAGCTCAGGAAAATGATGGCATATCTCCCGGATGCATCAATCTATCTCTGGCTTGGTTTCAACAGGGGCATGAGGTGGGATCTCATGAGATGGCGGTTTCCGATAGTTACACTGACCAATCCGGTAGAATCTGTCGGACCCGGCGGTATCTGCCTCATTGAAGGGACCATTCTCTGAGAATATTCTCAAAGCCATTGCCAGGCCAGCAGCCATCGCATCAGCCACACTCAGGGTGATGCATCCTGAGCAGTACTGGGCTGGGATACGAGCCTTTTTAAGCCTCGGACAATCAGCCAAAAGCAAGAATCTTCCGAGGATGTCAGAGACCCTCCAGTACTGGGCATCCGTGTTTAACACCCTCACCGTCATTTCCAATTGGCAAACCCCCAATCATCGAGACCACATCCATTCCTGAATGCTTCGATATTCTCACCACCGTGGGTAGTTATTCGAATGCTCGCATGAGTATGCCAAGTCTTCAGCTGGAGTTCATGTACGAGCCCGGCTGTATGATTGTGTTTTCAGGAAGGATCGTAAGACATGGGGTTCATGAAGTGGAAGGGGATAGAATTGCTTGGGCATGGTACATGAGGGATTCTGTTCATATTTATGCCGGGATTCCCTCATGTGGATGGGCTCAGATGGATCGCGTACATACTCCATCCTGGCAAGGATAGAACAGGCACATAGCTTAGTACCCATGTGATAGTACCTACTGTCAAATACCAATTACCAATGTTCGAGTGCCAATAATCAAGCATCAAACAGGCAAATGTTCGACATTTGATACCCGGACCTCGGTACTCCACTCCCGGAACTCGGCATTCAGCACTAAACACCCGGAAGCCGGTAATCGGTATACGGTGTTTGGTACTCGACACCCGGACATCGGCACCCGGAGCTCGGTATTCGGTACTCAGTACAGTGATTTGTCCAATTTACAAAATGTGTATTCCAGGTTTCAGTACTCAGCACTCGGTACTTGAGGCCCGGAACTCGGAGCTCGGTAGTCAATGCCCGGCACTCGGCATTTGGCACCCGGATTGCACACCCAGAAGTCAGTAATCGGTATACGGTGTTCGGTACTCAACGCCCAGAACCTGGAACCCGGAGCTTGGTACTCGGTACTCGGGACTCGGGACAGTATGGTGATTTGTCCAATTTACAAAATGTGTATGCTGGGTTTCGGTACTCGACACTCAGTACTCAAGGCCCGGAACTCGGAGCTCGGTAGTCAATGCCCGGCACTCGGCATTCAGCACCCGGATCACACACCTGGAAGTTGGTACTCAACTCCCAGAACCCGGAGCCCGGAGCTCGGTACTCGGTACTCGATACTGTTCGGTGGTCAGTACTCGACACCCGGCACTTGATGCCCCGACCTCAATGGTCAATACCTGGAACTCAATGGTCGATGCTCGGTACCCTGGAACTTGATACACTGAACTTGATACCCGGACGTCGATACTCGGCATTCGGTATTCGGTGTTCGGTGTTCAGTGTTTGGTACTCGACACCCGGACCTTAGTTATGTTAGTTCCTAACCTTGGTGCTCCATGCCCGGTACGCAGAACACGATACCCGGAACTCGACATTGAGTCAAAGATCTGTACAACATACGTCTAAAGGGCATGAACATTTGATACACTAACATTTAATAGGGATCATCCCCTCTGGCTCTCTTCAACCGGGCTAGGGTGTCAGTGTACATATCAATCTCCACCATCTTATCACAGATGCCCTCCTGATGGTCCTGAATCAACAACACCAGGTGTTCCCTAATCCACTTCAGTCCCACCAGTGATGGAGCCAGGGTGCCATCCAGCTGCTCCGGAAGGATGAAACCATTGTCCTCAACACTGCTCTAGATCGGATTAGTGATCTATCAAGGAAGTTGGGTATAATGCTTACTAGCCAATGCTGGTAGTGAAAGTGACAGGAATCTATCACCCGATCCCATTGCCATGGTTGGTTAGGGATTGTAGTGTCCCCCATCCACCATGGAGTATCATAGGAGGATACGATCCAGGAGGGTTCTCCATGATCCCGGACCAGATGAAACTCGGATAAGTGGGATGAAAAGATGTGGTCTGGAACTGCGTTCCATGTGAGCTGAGGAAACAAGTGAAGAATATGAGTGATCGGGGGTGGCATAACCGAAATGATGTTCCTTGCAGCTGAGTACTGCAGAATTGGTGTCACAAAAATCTGTTGGCAATCTCAGCATATTCCCAACCACAGTCACCTGTTTGATGGCTTACAGTGATCTCCCATTGGATTCCGGCTTTAAAGTACATTATCTGAGCCAAAGGAACATTGTTCTTGGCAGCCTCTGTCTGATATTGACTGATACAGGCTTGAACGCGCGATGCAGCCATTGCCAATGTAACTGCAATATCTGCAAGACTCATTGTGGGGGGTTTATATTCAGTGCCGGAATCCTCAGTGGCAGAAGTAGACAGCAGGAGGTGCAAAAGTGGATGCAGGAGGTGCAAAAGTGGATTCAGGAGGTGAATTTAAATCAGACATGGGCAATGCAGGAGTAGGATGCTAGCAATGATAATGAAGGTTTTTTCAGATGGGATCCACTGATGGATTGATAAAATAATTCAAACTCTGACATGGGCTGTTATGATCAGCGTTCACCAAATGGTAAAGGCCTAACACAACCACTAGGACTCGTCAAGGATAAGAGCAATAGATGTTATTGAGAGTGAACGTCTGAGTCTACACTGGGTAGGAATGAAGAGGTTAAGTCTAAGGAGTACTACTGACTACGACCTAGACTATATACTACTATTGGAGCGGAGCTATCTGAGTATGAAAGGTAGTGATATATCTATATAAGATCATAACATTGCACCTAGGGTATAGGGCGTCTTGTCAACCAATCAACTACAAGGAAGGGTCCATAGGGGTTAGGGGTATCGGTAATTAAGCAGGGTTCTCAGGGTACTGCTTCTATTCAGGGTGGACGGAGATTAAGAAGGGTGAGAGAGTTCTGTGACTAGAAGTCTCAAGCGGTGATTAAGGATCTCGATGAGAGATAGGATCTGGAGATGTATCGGGTACAATCGGATCTAGGGGTTCTCCAGGGTCTTCGGTAATGAGCATGCTTCTCTATGAGTGGCGCTTCTGTGATAAGGGTTCAGGGATTTAGCTGTGACTGTGCAACAGGTTCTTATGTAAGGGGTTCGGTGAATGACAGAGGTAACTCTTAACATGTCATGAGAAGTGAAGGTGTGCGATGTGAAGGATGATGACTCTTCAAGAGATAAGGACTCTCGGTTATGGTTCGATCATAGAGGCATGTAGATGCTTATGATGTAACCCGTTGCCTAATCGTAGGACTTCTAAGGATGTGATGAGTTCGGATGTCTAGGGTTACAGATATAGATGGATGACATTGATGTAGTATAGATGTGATGTGAAGATAGTGATCGTTAATCGGTTATCCATCTTATCTTATCAGGGATCTTATCTAATCTAATCTTATCGGATAGGTGACTTAGGGTTCGATAATTGAATTTTAGATGCAGTTGGTAACATTCATGACATTGGCTGACCCGGCCCCTTGCCGAGACTCAATTGTTGGGATCGAATCATATATCAGCAGAACATATTCATAATTCATTCATCTCAGGCATCTATTAACATGCTCTGCAGGTCTTGAAACGCTGCCTGAGCATCCTGCGCCAGTAATGAATACATTTGGGATTGCCTTCCGGAGTAGCAAGCATGACCCGGAAGGTGTTTCACCAATGATTCCCTCATCTGGTCGCCCCATTGCGTTGATTTCCACAAGAAGAAATTACACGTCCACTCCATCTCCAATTCCACCAATATCAGTTCTTCCTTCCATCGATCCCATAGTGCCTTTGCCCAAAGCCAATGAACTCGGTAAACTTCACGCAGGTCCGGTCAGATTGCAGGCATTTGTCAAGCAAGCTGGAACTCACATTCCTCATTCCACGAGTGATCCGGACCCCCCAAATCTACTTCGATAGACCAGAACCAAGCGAGAGACTCATTTCGCTGACCTCGGGCATGAGGATCGCCGACGGCCGTGCTGATTTTGAGCTGCTCCCGAAGCAGGGGTTTATATTTTTCCAGCTGGTCTTGGCCCGGCTCAAGTTTCATCATTTGCTTCCTTGTCTTGGTATATATGCTGGCATGGAGGGACACCACCTGCTGCACTGATGTCACCTGGGACCAAGCTTGGGTTTTCAATGCTTGAGATTTGGCTTGCCTGACTGTTGTTTGGAAGAGTATTGCCTTGTTGCACAAGTGAATTTGGAGGTTGTGAAGGGCATCATTGGCCTGTCCTTCACGAAGCAACAACTCCAGTGGAATAAGATCCTCTGCCATACAATGTTTGGATCAATCTACCCCAAGGTTTGATGGCAATGGGATGACAGTGAGCTCAGGGGAGTTTGTCCATGTATCGGACTTCCTGATGAAATCCTCCGGGTCATCATCGAGATCATCGAGAATGTCTATATTCAAATCGTCAGGGTCGTCATCTGCATCAAATCCCTCTCCCAGATGCGTCAGAGCAGTCTGAGTGAATGCATCTATCTGGCCTTGTAGACGATCACGTTGCCGGGCGATGTCTAATCTCTGAGTCTCAGTAGTTCTTTTTCCTATTCTTCGGACCTCGATGTGCAATGCAATTTGAGCCTCTTCAATTGCCAGACCCATTGATATCCATGTTGCCACAGATCTGCGAGAGGGTGCTGCATGACGGGCATTACCCTCCTGCAGCAGTCTAAGCTCTATCTCCTTTTTGCTCAGTGCTGGGTTCAAAATGAATTCAGACTTCGATCGAGACAGAGTGATCTCACCCTTCTTGATATTAATCTCATATATATCCATCGCAGCTGGATCTTGTATTCTGTTGGACTGAGCGATCCTCTCACTTGCTAACCAGTCTGTCTTTAAGTTGGTCAGTGCGGCTTCGTCGAGTCTGTCGAAAGCCTTTCCACTTTCGGCGATGCCAGTCTTTGCCTGCTTGTATTTCCGGCAAAGGGTCCTCTTCATGCGGATCATCTTGCAAAAGTTGGAATCGTTCATCTGGAAATCAAGACATTCCCCGAGCAGCAGGAGAAATCAGGTTGAGACATGCCCATAGGGTCTCCATGATCTCTCCATCAATGCGACCAATGCCTTCAATGAAATTCGATGCATATCTGACATAGCAGCTATCCTGATGTCCGTGGATGTGCCACAGCCCAATTCCAGGAATGATGGTCAATTCCGGAACCATTGTCAGAAATCGGCCTCGATCCACCCGAACATGCAAGTGCTTGTTGTATTGACAGTTGATGTCATAGAAGGTGACAGCCCTTGTAATCCCATCCATGTTGTGCTGGGCAGCCTCACAAAGTGCGTAGTCCATGTTCATTTGTCTGCAAATGATGCACGGTCAACTCGGGAATGTTGAACGGCATGTCCGGCTTGCCTTTCGCCTTTCTGGAAATCTACCATCGAGTGAGGGACAAAGCAACCGTGTCGGCCACAGGCTACTCCCCTGATGCCGGTGGACTCCAGCTTGTGCCGAGCTGCATTTGCTTGATTGACAGCCCAATGATTGTTGCAGCTCGATTTTTCCACAGTGTCAGCAGCCTCTTCAAGATGCTTTTGATACCTTTCCTTTCCCACCATAAACTCCAACCCATCGGAGAGCCATACTTCATCATATGGCTTGATGGGATGCAGGTGTTCGGCTTTGAAATTTCCGTCCATCACAAATGACCGGGTGTATTTCCAGCTTGGAGTTTTTAATATCGCCGACGTAGATTCGGTAACGAAAGAGACTCACTCATCAAGTGATTCATCCCCTGACAAGGATATGTTAATCCCGGGCTGAGGACATGCCGGGCAGAATAATGCGAGATCTCCGGCATTCGGGTTGTCGGAACTATGCCCGAAGCCATGCCATTTCATAGACTTTAACTGCCTCCACTGTCGAGCGACTCTCATAAGCTCTCTGTATCGGTCCTTTCAACGTGCTTTGTCAATATAATGTGCTTCAGATGATGTAGATATGGTATTACCGGAACGAGGTGGGGAAACACGCTCGAGGTCATTCGCCGAAGCTTGCTGTAATAGTTCATTGCTGAGGTACTGCATTCAAGGTTGTCCAACAGAAAATCATCTAGCACTCTGAAGGTGAACACGGTCTTCGGCTTGTTAAATGATGCAGGGAAAAAGCCATTTCGAAACATTTGAATGTCTGGACTCATGGCATCGGGACAATCACAGCATCGAACCTTGAGGCGATGGACTCCTGACTTGTCAATGATGACCATTGTATTTTCCTTGGGCTGGAACTCGGGTCCCAACACAGAAGGTAGATCTTCAGGTTCAAAGTGGTCTTCTTGTTCATCTTCATCAAACAAATCCCACCTATCCATGACTACCGGACATGGCTTGCCATCATGACCGAGGTGTATGACGAGTCCAACATGAGCCAGACAACTTTGCTTGAAGAATTGACCATTCCATTGACTGATCCAGTGGAAAGGATTGCAATGATGATGACTCCAGCAACAGCCTGTGCAATAGAGAGGCTCCCCAAGACAATCTTGACATTTGAAGACCCCATCCTGATCACAGATGATGCATCTCCTATCTTCTGGCAGAGCTTCTCGATCGAGGAGGTGATGGAGATATGATTCCTGCCTTGGCAGCCATTGCCTGAGGTAGTCATTCTGACTCTGCATTTTTTAATACTTAGCTATTGTTCGAAAGACATTCCAACATTTTACATGAACTTGCCATTGTTTTTGGGAGTTGCAAGGGCTCAAATGACCCTTGGTCTTGCTCGTAAGTATCTTCAGGAAAGTCTTCCCAAGGAGGTGGGGCCTGAACAGGTTCAAGTGTTGGTAATTCCGGGGGAGAGGTAGGCATGGACCTGTAGGCATGTCGACTCGTGCTGGCAAGTGGGACCTTGACCCATGTCTTCCTACCTTTGCTGCCCCTTGCTTCTACCCTGTGGGATTTCTGCAATGGGGTGCAACGACCTATCTTCATTTTATTTTTTAATGTTGCAAGGAAAGCATTAGCTCAGGAAGGTCAAACAAATTGTTATTCCATCATCGTATTATGCAGTTTGGTTGGCTCATTACCAATTCATTTCCATGAATGGTGTTGCATCCGTTATAGGTAGATTAACCAACTGTTAGGCTTTGATCAAAGTTGAACTCGTGACCATTATTCCTTCCACTTTGCTTATCCTCAGCCCATTCTGCAATCTTATTCACCATGGCAAGATCAGGTCATTCCACTCAGTTGACTTCTAGAAGACACAGAACGTGTCCACCACAGTCACAGAAGCTCACGGAAAACGAAATTTCAGAGCTGAAGAACTACCTTCCTGAGTGGACTTCTGCAAAAAGGAGTGAGAAACGGGGAGTTTTCAATGCCATAGCGCGAGTGGCCAGGTTATTTGCTCCTAAGGTCGACCAAGGACAATGGAAAAAGAGGAAGCAGGTGATACATCCTTGTTGTGTTGAAAAACTCGATTTTTCATGTCTGATTCTTCCTCTGCCTCTTAGATGTATAAAACTTGGTTGTTCAACAACAAGAAAAAGAAGGAAAGGAAGGACATGATTAAGTATGGGAGGAAATGGACGCCTAGGCAGGTGATCTATCAGCAGAACAGAGAGGAAGTGCTAAAGAGGATTGAGGACGAGTTCGGGGCAAAGCCAGGAGGTCAAGACATGTTCAAGCATTATCAAGCTGTGGTGAAGAAGGTCATGGCCGATTTGTCCGAGGATGAGTTGGAGAAGGCGAAAGAAACCGCCGAAGAATGGTCCAACAACTTTCCTCCTCCTGAGACGCAGGCGCAAGTCGCCCGTAAGAAGGGACCTGTATATATGGAGCACTTTTCGAACGAGATGTGGAGACAGTGCGGGATGAGAGTGTTTGTGTTGTCGGCTTGGAAGAATGAACACGGAGAGGTGCTGTTCGGGATGTCAGTGAATTTTATCCGTCATCACAGATATTTGGTCTCAACTTATTTCACATAGGCACGATGACAACGAGGCATTAGGGGATGGGGGCAGCTTCATGAAGACTAAGGACTGGGAGGACATAGAGCCGGTTTGGCAGGAGTACGCGCAGGAACAGTTCGGTGAGTGTTCCCGCTGTGGAGAAGAGAATGATTTCATTGATCGTTGGGATCATAGGTGGTGAGGCACGGGATGGAGGGCGACAGGTGAAGGGAGGGCGAAAAAGAATGAAGAAACCGGTGTTCGATCTGGAATTGGATGGGGATGGGATGCCATTGCTTCTGGACATCAGGGAAACAAAACTGGAGGAGAAGAAGGCCATAGTGAGGGCTTTTCTTACAAAGCACTATAGTGAGTCTGGCTTCGTAACTTCCTAAGAGAATCTCTTTAATGTAGGGTACAGGGATCTGTTCTGGGATTGACAAGGCCGTCGTGCCGTGGAGTGCCATCATACAAAGTCAGGATGACTTTGTGGCCAGACAGTATCTTCCGGAGGATGTAAACTTGAAGGAGCCTTCCAAGTTGCAAAATTGGGATACCACCACCTTGCTCAATTTCTGGTATGCTCGTCAGAAAATGGGTGAAGGTCCGATGTTCCTGTTCAAGGCATGGAGGAACAAAGAAGGCGACATGGTAGATTCCGTTGTATCTGAGAAATCACCTCCTCGTCTGAAGCATAAGAGGGTGATGATCTGGAGACCTCAGGAGTCATCAAGCGAATCCGAGAGTGAGGCTGAGGGCCCTGGCGATGTTGAACATGAAGTTCCACTGCCAGCCCTGAAGAGCTTCTGGAGGAAGAAAGATGCGATTGAGGCACCAGCGAGAACAACTCGGAGTAAGTCAGTGCAACAACCATCTGACAGAGTTACTAGAGCAAGGGGCAAAAAGTAATGTACATGTACCATTGTCTCATATGTCACTATCAATGTTATTCAATCGGTATTCAATTTACATGTGATGTTAATGTGGTCAAAGATTCTGTGGTTCACCGAGTAATTTGAACAAATGACCATGTACCGAGTTCCGGGCAATGAGGTCCGGGCAGGTACTTGATTCAGGGAACTCGGTATTTTTTACCCAGAACTCGGAACTCGGAACTCGGCACTTGATGCCTGGACCTCGATTCCCTGGACCTCAATACCCAGAACGTGATATTCGATGTTGGGTACTCTATGCCTGGAACTTGATACCAGGAACTCTTGATCCGGGCAGAGAATACCGAGTTCCGTGTATCAATTACCGAGGTCAAGGCATTGAGGTCCGGGCAGGTACTTGATTCAGGGAACTCAGTATTTGTTACCCGGAACTCGGAACTCGGAACTCAGAACTCGGCACTTGATGCCCGGACCTCAATTCCCGGACCTCAATACCCAGAATGCGATATTCGGTGTTGGGTACTCTATGCCTGGAACTTGATACCCTGGAACTCTTGATCCAGGCAGAGAATACCGAGTTCCGGGTCCAAATACCGAGTTCCGTGTATCGATTACCGAGGTCCAGGCATTGAGGTCTGGGCAGGTACTTGATTCAGGGAACTTGGTATTTGTTACCCGGAACTCGGAACTCGGAACTCAGGCACTCGATGCCCGGACCTCAATACCCAGAACGCGATATTTGGTGTTGGGTACTCTATGCCTGGAAATTGATACCCAGAACTCTTGATAGATTACTTATTCTACATGGCAGTAATGTAATACCTCTGTGTTCCAGTAATTTACATGTGATGTGACTATGTTATCGAAGATTCGGTATTTTACTGAGTTGGTACTTTACATGTGATGGTATTGAAAATTCAGAAGTTTAGTTTTGGTTTCATTCTTCACACTGACGAATCATGGAATCTACCACCTTGAGCATTTCGATGCTTGCCTGTTCAGCTCTTCTCAGCCTCTGTAGCTCAGCATCAGCCCTCCAGAGCTTGTCAGATGTATCCGCCCAAGTGATTCGAAATGGTCGCTCGGCCTCGATGAGTAGTGGTATGGAAGGGGCCGGAAGACCTCCATTAACTTGTTTGTAGCTGCTGAGTCTATCTTGAAGGGATTGCACTGAAATGAAAATAAGAAAAATGATAGACATAGTAGTATACCAGATACTCACATCCGGAGTGTTCAAATGACCCTATTGGCCGGAACTCATGAACCATCGCATGCAAATCTTCATTTGTGACCTCCGGATGTGCTGGATCGCATTCGGCTGGTCTCTCATTCGCTTGTGAGATAAATTAAGTTTCAATCGAAAAATGTGTAGAATTTACTTACATGACATTGAAACTTCAGATGCGACCGGAGACTCACACTGTGCATAGACAGAGCCCAGCTCATCATCACAATAAATCAGATCCTCATCAGGCCCAAGGTACAAGTCCAGGTCGATGTACTGAACCGGTTGATCGTATTGAGCCGGAGGTAATTGATCTGTACGAGTTTAGTGAGCATGCATGGTAATATCCAAGTGATAAATGTACTGGGGATTGCAGCCAACACGCCCGGACCACTGGAAGACACGGAATCATCTTCTATGTCATCATCCGGCCCAAGGTATAAATCATCTATGGCATGTAAGATAAAAACATAGATAAGGGATAGTACAAATAGATCTTACCTGTTGATGTCCCGGACTGTGTTGAATCATCTACGTCCATTGAATAATACTCGGTCGCCGGAGGATCGTTAAATCTGACTGTTGGATGTGAATTCATCTTGTGAGGGACGGAAGTACCGATAATTGATTGTATACTTGAAGTTCAACTGAAGTCCGGCAAATTCCGAAAGTTGAACCATAGCCAAACAAAGCCAAATAAATCAACAAAGTTTTACATGGCCGTTCAACTGCCTGTTTTCCCTCTGAAACTTCATCAATTTCACATCTGATTCAAAGATTTACACATCTTTCTCATCATTCAACATGTCCACTCCAGCTGAAACCTCTTTTGCCGAACTTAAGGCAATCACTAGGCAGATTGTTGACATTGTCCGCGCGGCTCGGCTCCTCCCACCCGGCAACAGCCACTTGGCTCTGAAAGCACAAGTCACTGAACTGGTGGTATGTGGTTTTTCCTTTTTTTCTTTTCATTTTCTCTAATGTCCGGGCAGGCTAAGGCCGTCCGGGACCATGAGGCTTCACCTTGCATTCTGGGCATAGTCTTGTCCTGCTCCAAGGAGTTACTTCGCATTCAGGCAGTTGTCCCCCCAGGATTCGCCCAACTGGCACAGCATCGGCCATAACGATCTTCGCCTCCAGAGGCACAGCTGGCGCCACAAGGTCTCCTGCATGGGAGGCTTTAGGCGACCAGACATTCAATCTTCCGGTCGATGCCCCCAAATCCCCTGACACTGTCGCGGTCGACCTTCCCTCCCCACCTGCCGTCGCTGGCAGCATTGCCGGCCCATCGTCCAGCACCATCGACGAGTCCCGGGAGAAGCGTGAGGATAAGGGTAAGGGTAAGGCGTTAGATGCTGACCCGGAACCTGAGGCGGACGGGAGTAGGAAGAGGAAATCGCCCCTGATTTCGGGACCCTCCTCCCAACCGCCGAAATCTGCGATGAAGAGTCGCAAGAGGGCAAAGTCAGCTCGGGTTGTGAAGTCAGCCGAGTTTGTGGAGTCCGAGGACGAACCTGTGGACAAGGTATGTCATTCTGTTTGTTGTTTTCGTTGTCACTCATTATTTTGCAGCCGGCTGCCCAAGGAGGGCCGGTCGTCTTACTTCATCGTCTCACCTCAGTCTCGCCCCGGATCCCCAAGAAGAGACCTTTCGGCCCTGCGAAGGTATGTCTAATTTATGCCCGCATCACTCCTGGTCATCTGTAACGTCGTCAGGTAATTGCCGGAAGGTGTGCGGACGTCGCCGGGCAGACCGACTCGACGTCCAACACCCCCGTGGTCACCCCGGTGGTGGCACCAACTGTCATTGATGGCCCTGCTGGAAGCCCTCCAGAGGTTCGTCGAGCACTCGGACTCGGCGTCCAATACCCCCGTGGTCACCCCGGACGTGGCACCAACTGTCATCGATACAGATGACATTCTCATTCCCGGACCGGTGAGTACTTTGAAAATTGACTGGGCGTCCTTCAACTAACTGAACAAACAGAACAACCCATGCTGGGCTTGTAACAATGCAGAGTTGCCCTGCACAACCCGGTTCGACAAGAGACTGGGAAAGGCCTTCTCTCCTGTGTTTTCTGCAACACAAAGAAGGTAAAGTGTTTTTCCTGTCACCCTCGGAAGTCCACCGAAACGGTCGCTGGGGTAAGTCGACCACCCGGAAGGCCAGGTCCCGGACACCTTCCAAAGCTCCATCCACCTCCCAACCAAAGGCCCGGACCCGCAGCCAATCTCGTGGTGTAGCTGGAGCTGCCAGGAACTGCCAGTGGGTCTGCTGCGACCACGCCTAAGACGCGCGGTCGCAGCAAGACAATAACTGCTGTCAAGGCACCCGCCCCACCACCTACACCCTCACCTGCACCAGCTCGTAAGTCTTTCGAATTTCTCATCATCATCTTATCTTATTCCTTTGTAGCAATTGTGTCTTCAAGTGCCCGCGTGCCTCGTGCAGCTCTCGACGTCCCTATGCCGGACCTCCATTCCATGGCAAGAAGTATTCGCGATAGTGCCGAACACATCAAGGCTCTCGAGGATCTTGTTGCCGAGCAGGGCAGCCATATCAATACCCTCAGCAGGCTCCATGAGAGCCTTCAATGCCAAACCATGGAACCCCATCCCTCATTTCCCCTTCCCACCACTCTGGCAATTGCAACGTCTTTGTTGCTTGATCAATCCGTCGCTGGAACAACGTCACCCTCCCAATCCGCACTCCCTCCTCTCATCAATATTTTGATTGCAGTGGAGCCCACACCCTCGAAAATTGAGGATCCCTCTGCCATCGAGGGTCTTTCATTTGAGCCGAGCCAAGTTCAACCAGCCCCGGACCTATCACCTACTCCCTCAACTGCCGGAGCAATTTTGGTGCCAGATGATCCATGCAACCTTGTCCCGGAATACAATTCTGGTGATGAGATGGATGTTGAGGTGAAGGTTGAAGTTGAAGGTGGTGATGAGGGTCATCTGGTCAAGGTTGAAGGTGAAGGTGATGATGAGGGTCATCTGGGCGAGGTTGAAATGTCTACATAATTTGGTAGTTAGATTTCTGTAAATGTTCTTGAAATGCATTGTACCTCTGCTATACTCAAAGAATGAAATCGAGTTCCGGGTAACTAATACTGACATCCAGGTAACTCACACCAACGTCCGGTAACTGATATCGACATCCGGGTAACATCCATTGACATCTGGGCAACTGGTATCGAGTTCTGGGCATCGAGCACCAAGTTCCAGGCAGCTAATACCGACATCCGGGTAACTGATATGGAGTTCCAGGGATGTCTTAAATTGGACAAATGACCGAGTACCGAGTTCCAGGCATCGAGTTCCGAGTTCCAGGCATCAAGCACTGAAACACAAAACTAAAATCCAAGAGTGTGAAGTACCGAGTTCCGAGTTCCGGGCATCGAGTTCCGAGGTCCGGGCATTGAGTTCCGAGTACCAAGTTCCGAGGTCCGGGCATTGAGTTCTGAGTACCGAGTACCGAGTACCAAGTTCCGGGCATCGAGTTCTGAGTTCCAGGCATCGAGTTCCGAGGTCCGGGCATCGAGTTCCGAGGTCCAGGCACCGAGTTCCGGGCATCGAGCACCGAAATACAACTCAGTGCCCGGAACTCGGAACTCGGAACTCAGTACTTCACACTCTTGGATTTTAGTTTCGTGTTTCAGTGCTTGATGCCCGGAACTCGGAACTCGATGCCTCGAACTCGGTACTCGGTCATTTGTCCAATTTAAGACATCCCCGGAACTCCATATCAGTTACCCGGATGTCAATATCAGTTACCCGGACGTCAATGGATGTTACCTGGACATCGGTGTCAGTTACCCGGACATCAGGATTAGTTACCCGGAACTTGGTACTCGGTATTAGGTACTTGGTGATTTGTCTAATTTACGAAATGTTGTATTCAGGCTTTTGTGTTTCTCGTTTCGGTGGTCGATGATAGGTGTATGCACTCATACAGTGGGTATGTACTGGTGCCTACATCAGCACACTGATTAGTATGTTATCCAACTATCTCAGCCCACTGATGTTTATAACACTCATTCTTCTGGGCCCACCCGTCTATATGATATCAACCATCTCGGCCCACCCATCTATATAATATACTACTACCTTGGCCCATACATCTATATAATATACTACCACCTCAGGCCCATATGTCTATATGATACGTATCTGGGCCCACCCGTATATGTGATATCCAACTACCTCGGCCCACCCGTCTATATAATATCTAATAAATCACTCTCTTGGCCCACCTGTTTATATGATAACAATTACCTCGGCCCACCCATCTACATGATATACCCCTAAGTCAGCCCACCCGTCTACACAATATACTACTACCTCAGCCCACCTGTCTATGTAATATACCCTACGCTGGCCCACCTGTCTATATAATATACTACTACCTTGGCCCACCCGTCTATATCATATATAATAAACTGCTCCTCCGGCCCACCCATCTATATAATATACTACTACCCTCGGCCCACCAGTCTATGTAATATACCCTACGTCGGCCCACCTGTCTATATCATATATAATAAACTGCTCCTCTGGCCCACCTGTTTATATAATAATACCACTACATTGGCCCACCCGTCTATATAATATACATCTCTCTTCAGCCCACCTGTCTATAATATACATGTCCATCCTACTCTACATATTACCTAGATGGGCCCACCCGTATTCATTGGTAATAATATCCCTCCCGGCCCATCCGTTAACATTGAGGATATCTTCATCATTGGCCCATGGTCTGCTGGCCCGTGTTATACGGGATATTATGCACATCAGTTGCCTCATATAATACGGAGTTTGTCACTGAAGGGGCTCCCCCATCCATCCCTGGCTCACCAACCACATCACAATTAGATACAACTTGCATTTATGTAGTAGTATAGGTTATATACACATAATAGAATATAATAGACCGCTTTTTCTCTTTATTTTGCACCAATACCTGGTACAGAGCCTCTGCAAGTGTGACATAATAGAAAACATATCAAAAACTGTTTCGCATTTTTGCCCCTCTGGTATTGGGGTACCCTAGCGTGTTTAGAATATGTTTGTAAACATATATGTACCTATCCCAGCCCTTATTTTACCTCCTAGAGCGCCCTATATCATGTACTGTGCTGTACTACCATAAAATAGAAAATAGCTACACATTTTTTGAGCTTTAGGTATATAGACTTGTAAATATGATCCCCAACATCCCTTCTATAGTATATGCAACATATAAGGAGCCTAGGTCAACAGGATCAGTCCCTGTGGTGCTATGTGCTTACCCTCTCCTAGTGGTTCACCCCATGGGAAATTTTTTCCTGCAGCTCCAGCCCTCCAGGTTGGTAGGGTGCCTGTTCCTACTGATATCTAGAATATATAAATCACATAGCTGTATGAGAATAGCAACAGAATCCTTCTCTAGAATGGAATATCTCCTCTTGGCTATACTACTGCATATTTTCGCATTTTTAAGGTTTTGCCATTGCACAAACTATCCAAACTGTTTATAGTTAACTTCTAGTACATATATCAAGTCGTTTTATGGCATTCCTCCGCTCGTCCGACTTCCCGTGCGTCGGAACCAAACCCCACACTCTCACATCCATCCCCTCCGTTCTGCTCTGCATCGGACTTTGTCCAAGCAGTCCCTTCCGCTCCGCTTCTACTGTTGGTTCCGACCACAGTAGTCTCCTGCCTCCCTCCTGTCAGGCGGAACAACCCCCACCCGACTTTCCCGCGCTCACCTAGTAGTCTGCCAGTCCTCCTTCAGAGGACCCCCGTTCCGACATCCTGTCAGAACTCATAGAACTCGTGTCGGACTACACTCCGAAATTAGGGGCACGTACTTGGGTAAGGGCGCAGCACACGAGCTGAAGCCAAGCCCCTCAGACTCCGCTTTACCCTTGAGCACGGTCTTAACAAGAAGTTCCCACAGTAGGTGGCTGAAAATGCGAACATGTGGGCTTATACAGTGTACAACCACTGGTTGACACACCATCATTCCTTGACACACTCGGCCATAACTCATTAAATTCATGTTTGATCAACCTTGTGATTCTGTAGTTAGGTCTATAGGTACATCTAGTAGGCATGGAATTTTTTTTGACCAATCTCACTGAGCAATGTTTCATATATGAATGGATTCTTACCAAAATGTGGCTCAAAATGGAGCATCAACTTTGTAAAGTCAGGTGTACTGGGCAATACAGGTTATCATGTTGCTACAAAAACTACATCAGTCAGTAGGTGACACATTCACCAAAGTGTAGACCATAAATTGTGGCAAAAGCATTGATATTTCGCTGTGTCCGAACGTAGATTATGCAGAGGCCACTGAAGCGTGACACAGCAAGGCACTTAGGGACATGGGAACCAAAAACACATCAATTTGTATTGACGCATCAACAATGAATGTGCTTTGGCATCAAGCTCAGCTGTTACCCTCGAGGATATGACACAGGATGATGAAACAGAGTCTGAGGATTCAGGAGAAGAATTTGAGAGCTAGCGAGGTTTGTGTCGAAGTGGATCGTGTGTGTGATAGCGTTATCGCAGTGATATGTCACGCTGGTCACAGGTGTGTCAACGATAGGTTTCATGTGACATTACTTGCCCAAGCTCAAATACACTCCCATACATTATTATCGTCAATTATTAAAATTCTAGTACCTCAGTCGTATATATTGAACTATTTATTATCATTCTAGCGCTTAGAAACTGCGATTTTCGAGGTGTTTGGTGTACAGGAGGGCAATTGACACTTGCTGTGTCAACCAGTGGTTGTACACTGTATATATATACAGCAAGATTTGTAATTTAGGAATGTAGGATTATGGATACATTCCCCATGGACAGTGGACAATTAGAGTAGATGATGTATCGGACTTTTTGGCTAATAGTCCATAAAAGATATATCTATATGACACTATCGGCTGGATGATCTGCCCACATTTAGGGCGGTGTTCAGCCCTCATGATAACCCTAACGTGTTTATCACACACGATATGAGAAGAGCCGTAGAAGCGGGCGAAAGGGGAGAATGTATGATTTCCGTTTCCGTCGCAAGTGCCTTAACCAACATTTCATCATTTTAGATATCGATCCTCTTAATGAAGATCCGGCACCATTCACCAGCGGCTGGATCCATGCATGTCCCTTGGACTCCGTCGCACGAAACCCACTCCGGTCCCCATCCACCACTCAAAAAGCAAAAACCTTCATCTACGACCACCTCCAAGCAATGGACCCCTGCGCACATCCCTCCCACCTTTCCCAACATGGCCAATTCCTCGCTCACGGCACAGGACCCTCCGCCAACCCCTTCCCTGTCCCGCAATTCAGTTACTGCTCCAGTCCTCTACACGCTGATATCCGAGTACCCGTACCTTTATCATGGGTGGATGACGTCGAAGGCGAAAGAGATGAAGAAGGTGCATGGGAGAAAAATGAAGATGAGCGGCTTCTTTAGAGGGGGCTTAATACGGGCGTTCATCATGCGAGCGATAGACCTCAGGCTTGGAGGGATTCGCAGAGGGATCGATTAGTGGAGATTGCGCAGAGGACAGATGGGAGCATTAAGGTGTTGATCATGGACGATCATGGGGATGGGGAGGGGATGGAGGTGGAAGAAATGAAGAAGGCGAGGATGAACCCTGCGATGCTCGATATTGCGTTTGCGGGGAGTCCTAGCCAGTGCGAGCCTGAAACATGTAGGGAGTTGGAGGAGGGGTTTGAGTGGAGGAGGAGGATGAGTGTTAGGGATGCGGGAAAATGTATGTATGTGCTTGATGTGAGTTTACATTTTTGGGTTCTACGTTGGTTTTGGCTCTTTACAGAAGCGCTACAATCAGTTTCTTGTAGCTTTCTCGTTGTTTCTGCGGAGCGGCTCACGTGTTTGTTTCGCTAGGTGGATGGCAATGGGTGGTCGAGTCGGTTTAAACGGCTTATCACGACCAACTCGCTCGTGTTCAAGTCTACGGTATATCCTGAATGGTTCGTTCCCTCCCTTCTCTCGCTCCAGTCTAACTCAACCTCACTACTTTTATGTTCCTGCTCCTCTCGTATTCCTACTCTCGTGTCCCACCCCAAACAGGTTCACAGACCGCCTCTCCCCTTGGGTTCACTACATTCCTATCCAAATCGACTACTCCGACCTCTACGACGCCCTCCTCTTCTTTCGCGGTGACCCCTCAGGCCGAGGATCTCATGAAGAGCTTGGAGCGAAGATCGCGAGGAGTGGGAGGGAGTGGAGTAGGGCGTTTTGGAGGAAGGAGGATATGACTGCTTATTTGTTTAGGTGAGTGCAGTTTGCGACCCTTTCAATACACACAAAGTCAACCGTAGTCTTCAGGTTATTCCTCGAGTATGCAAGAGTTATGAGCGAGGATAGAGACTCGCTTAATTTCGAGTTGTAAGATTTGTTGTTTGGATTATTAGGTGGGTTCGCGTCGTTTTTGGGTAGTTTTACGAGTTTTACGATTCGTGTCAGACATACCACGCGCACTCTTTGCTTCATACAGGATGCATGATTCCTACCTCCAATACGCTTTGTACCGCATACTACGCATTCGATCCCTACGCATACCACGCACGATCTCTATCGCATACAACACAGATTCTCACATCAGACACGACGCACGACTTCATACCGCACGCTTAAGTGCTGCTTTCACGACGATGGGCCTAGGCGCTGGGGACGGGGTGCGATATACCCTACCCTACTCGCTGCATACATGCACCGCTTCACTATTCTATATTGCATACCCCTATACGTATACTTCGTCTATTGCGATGGACGTGTAATTATTGATGTACATAGTATTACACGCTGGATACGTGAATTGTTGTTTCAATGTTACTTGATTTACATGTGTGCTACTGCGTTAAACTATGGCACGACGCTGAAACCAACTTGATCAGCACCAACTTGACGAGCAATTAAAATAGCTACCATGTCTTAAATTCGAGCCTTCTATCCACGACATATGTTTGCCAGCCACTGATCCGTATATTTCTTATCACGGCGGCCAGAAGGTTCTCTGGGCCCCACGGCAGGTGTTAATTTACTGGCGTGCTGTTTTACTTGTCCTCATTCTGTTCTTTCCAGTCCTTTCATGGTGTACCCTCGTCAACTGTAGGATGTTCTGAGTCGAGCACCACACGTATATACACAGTGCTACATGTTGAAGTGAGATGTGACAAGACGGTGAGGAACGTTAACTTCGTTAAGCCAGCATGCAAGTATGACAAATGGACACAACTACAAGGATGAATGGACACAGCCACTGGTTCAGGACAGTTTGAATAAAATCGATGTATCTAGATAGATACAAACATGGCTATGATAATGTGAATTGTTTTGTTTGAACGGCGCGGCATGGCCCACTTCCACCTCCCGATAATGAGATAAAAAGAAGATACGAGCACACAATTTTAATTATAACAACCTTGCATGAACTCCGAGTCTTCTACAGCATGAATGAGTGATGCTGAGGAGTATAGCGCCTGGAGTACGAGATTGTCGAGTGTCGAGGGAAGAAGAGAGAAAGTGTTGTTGAATGACACTTCTAGTGCGGAAAATAATTATGCACTGTCTTGACCCTCGAGGGACTAAAACAATTGCTGAAGGGACGATCTCATCAATTATCAACCGATCAACATCGACGATTCTGTCCGCGACGCCGCCGATACTTGTGCGCTGAATAAGCTGAGCGCGCGGGAACCATTGAACGCAGCGTTCTGGACGAATCCAGATGACGGAGAACAACATCAGGAAAAACCAATCAAGAAGAAACGACTGTCTTGACACCCCCCTCCCCCCACTGAAATTGGATCTGATCTATGATAATTCGATGACATGCACTTCCCGCAATTCGTCGGCCCTTTGTATCGGAGGCCTTGGAAGCGGATCACTGAGTTGTGACGGCGTTCATTTGGCCACGCTCTTGGACTTCTATGAACGTGCGCGTGAGGTTTCACGAGGAGTCCTGGTGTTTGATATCAGCAACTCAAGAGAATCAGTGCGAGAGGCAGCGACGGACTGAGGGCGTGATGCAAAAACTCCTGCGCAACGAGACCAAAGTGGAATTCGACGCTGAACACGATCGACTGGTATGTCTTGCCGTTCTTACCTTGTTTGGTGGGATCGTTTCACCACCCCTATAACGCCATATCTCCACCTCGAGCACGGAAAGGGTCGATAAATTCGTGAGATTGGTCCAATACTCGCGCGGAAAACGGTATGGATTCGTTGACCCTGACGCACTGCAAATGTGCACGTTCGTAAAGTCAGCCCACGTTCCAAAATGTCACTAGATGCGCACAATCTAAAGTGGCAGTCTGCTGGCATTGCATCTGTTTGAAAGTGTAGATAGGTTCTTCCTTCATCGCCACAGATGTCAATATTCAGCACATAAAAGCAAGCCGTCTTCCTACTGTCCCCTTCAGATTGATTTGAACCATATCACATACTCCCTCACAAACATTGAACAATGCGTTTTACCTTCGTCCTCCTTCTTGCTGCTGCTTTGACAGCATCAATCTCTGCAGCATCCACACTTGCCAGTGACCCTGCCGACATTGAACCACAGGGATGCCCTACCGCTTGCGTCACTAATAAACAATGCAAACACTGCGCGATTAAGCTGTGTGTGAGTATGAGTGGTTTGCATCCTGTATTGAACCACATGACTCACTGGTGTGGCAGTACCTCTTTTTATGCGAGGCCAAGCCTGGCCCCAATGCGTGAGTTACTAGTAGCGAGTTATAGGGGGAGGACTCTGAATCGGAGGACATCGGGAGCAACCAAGCTTGAAAGAAGTGGAGACATAGCAGAGAATTATCTTGTATCTGGCTGAGACAGAATGGAAAGAGAAAATGACTGCTGAACATTGAGGTGGGGCAGACATTAAGAACATGACGTGACGACTTTGAAGCTAAGGAGCTTGACGTGGCTACGCCACACTTGTCCGTGGTAGTATATGCCAGGCTAAGTGCCTCAACGCCATCTGCTAAACCAATGAAGAAGAATCACCCCAAAGGTGTTCAAACGCATACAATATGCTACCCGTCACGCACCTCAACTCTCACAGCACAAATTTATGTCCCTACCTCCCAAGCCTCATTGTCTGCTGTGGCTGATGAGATGTGTTCCTTGGCACGTGTGGCCCGCCTGTTCTTGCCGAGCAGCAGTATATCGAGTGAAGACATTTACGGCCATAACTCCTCGTCCTCGTCTGCATCTTCGTCTTCCTCTTTATCTATTATATAAGTATTGCCCAGGCCATCAGGTGAATCGAGTAAAAGGGCCAGATGCGGGAGGACGTTTCTCATCTGTGCCGAACGGCGTAAGACTTGAGGTGCGGGTAGTGAGAGGGATTGAAGATCTCCCAGTAAGATATGTGTTTGAACTCCCTGTGGTGTGTACACTCGAGCCTCTCTCAGCAATGCATGAACTTGAATATAGGTATAGGACTCGAGCTGCCTGGAGGTGGTTTATGTACAACATTGCGGGAAAGAGGGTGACTGCTTGCGGTGCGGATGCACTTGGCGGTTACAGCAGGCGCTTTTGTCTGGGTGTCTGTCTGCAACACTAGTCGTTGACTTGCCAAGTTAGCGCACGTTGGGTGCTTTGTCCCGCGTTGTGCACTTGCTTGCTGTGTTTCTTTTATTTTTCCTGCACGAGGGACACGGAGAGAGAGCGAGTGCGCGCTGTATCCATGAGGGATCAAGACATTTGATAGAGGAAGGTGTGATCAAGTTTGGCTTCTCTTTCTTCCTCAAGCTTCTGAACGGCTTGGTGTTGTTGTTGGCACTTCGACAGGCGGTAACGTGGTGCACAGTTCAGGAAGAAAGAGCTTGACGAAATGAAGGAGAAACTGCCAAAATGCGTATAGAAGCACTTAAGGTAACGAGCACTTACCAATCCGCTGGAGATCTCCATTTGTCCACATTCCCCGACTCTATGAAGTAGGGAGGGTTCTGTCAGCTCCAAACGGCCAGGCACCTGTATGCAAATGTGCGCGTGAACTTATTTCCTAATTCATGACCTCACAATGGACGATTATTTTCATGTGCGCGTGAAAAGTTTCCCCTTTTCTGAAAATGGGCCAGAAGCCTAGATTCGCTCACTCAGGACAAGGGACATGATAGCAAGGAGACCATAGTGTGCAAGGCGGAAGATGAAGGAAGATGGCAAAGGGAGAATCGAAAACCGGGATGGAAAAGGAGAGTCGCAAATCAATTGACAAACCTCCAGTTATCGACACGGTTCAAACTGCGAGCCGCATAATACACCGTACCGTCTTAACTTTGACATGTCACTTGCTATACGTCAGGCAAGCACTCGCGGGTTGCAACAAGAACATGGCAAGTTATGTACCGCATGTACCACAGTTATCACAGATGCCAATTACTCACTGGGATTTTCGCCTGAACAACCAGGCTTACTGCCCATAACGGTCAAAGGTCACAGGGACAAGTTGGAATGTGAGTTAAACGAGCAACCTGTCGCACGTCTATGTTATTCTAAGAAACTGATAAGTACCGAACATGTCTCATAAGCAGGGCGCAGAGTTGAATATTCAGAAATCTGGTCTACCCTCGAGAGATGCCGGTACACTGATAAAACTTCGAGAACGACTCTGTGACCACTTCAATGGGATGGGCACATCCCGCCTGAATCCTCCATCAACAAATGTACGCACTGTCAGCTGTCTTCGAACGGACCGCGACAGGAGTGTAGTAAGCGGGGTGTTCCCGAGCCTTGTCGGGGACCTGCAACTTGTCCGATGTGGAAATTCGGGGGAATACGTCCTGTGAAACTTTGATCTGTAACTCTGGGCGGTAGACTTGCGGGGGTCGGGCTTGTGAAGTGTGTGCGCTTCCATCGTGGTAATAACGTGCGTTCAGTAGAGCCATATAGGAGTTCACATATACTAAGGGCGTCGAATAAGCTTTTTGCGTGCAATACGGAGCTACCAAAGCGTACATTTGGACAGTAGCCACTCGATTGCAAGGTAGATGAAGTTGTTTGGCATTGCTGCGCCCTGCAGGAGGCGATAAGCCATGGCATTGTAAATGCCATAAGGGATACTCACTGTGATTATGCACGCCATCGATAGCACACTGAAAGTTGGGAATCAGTGGCAGGATGGCGAAAGAAACGATACGAAACGCATACCTTGTCAAGCATCCTGTATTGATAATGTCTCTCACGAGCGTCTGAAGTGTCCTATCTGTTCTACAATACTATCTATCAGTCAAAGAAGAAGAAACACTAGGAAAAGCCATACTTAGTGATTCATATATAATTGCATCAAATAAAGGTCCAATGGTATGTCTCAGTTTGACGTTTGACGCTCCCCATGTTTGCTCTCCGAGTCGCTCGCAAATCTGTGCGAAGTTACACCTTCCTCGTGATCTTTGGATGTACCCTCATCGCTTTCACCCTAGCCCCGATATCCATCACTAAATCAATTGGCACACCACTTAATACTAACTTTTCGGCGTACCTGCCTCTATCATATCAAGCGCATTGGCATGCACCAATTGTAGATTATCCTGCAGATCCCCCACGGTCACCTCATCTCGAATCCGACTCCTGGAGTTTAGAGTCTGATTCCCTCTACCCAGAACCTCTACTACGCCCCATACCACGCCCTGCCCATACTTTCCGCCCAGACGGTTTACTAGAAGTGAACCCAGACGGTCGACATCCCATCCTCGACCTTATCGCACGTGCCGAACAAGAGTGGGACGCCAAGCTCGCTCATGTCAGTCAAACACTACCCGAGGCAGTCCATGAGTACCGTCGCAGATACGCGAGGGCTCCTCCGCCAGGTTTTGATAAATGGTACGTCTCAGACAAGCTTAGCCGCCTTTCTTCCCTGTTTCCGCCTTGTTTCGGGTACCTTTCCTGCCTCATTTTTCTCCTACTCGCTTCATCATCTCCGTCACTCCGTGTCAAACTGTCCATCGTAAGGGCCCAAAATGTCGTGTAAACTGACAGCGGTTTTACAGGTGGGCCTACGTCAAAAAACACAACGTCCAGCTACCAGATGAATATGACCAGATCCACCTCGATCTCGCACCATTCTGGGGTATAGACCCCGTGCCCTTGGAGGCGATCCAACGCGATTGGGAGGCACACGTCCACTCATACACCCTCGCTAAATCTAGTCCGCTTGGGCCCTTGCACGTCGGAAATGAGACACTGCCTGAAGACGAGGCTGCAAGGGATCGTTTACTTATCGGCGCCAACCAGCTGATCGATCTCTTGGTTGAGGTCGAAGATGATCTGCCCACATTTAGGGCGGTGTTCAGCCCTCATGATAACCCTAACGTGTTTATCACACACGATATGAGAAGAAGAGCCGTAGAGGCGGGTGAAAGGGGCGAATGTATGATTTCCGTTTCCGTCGCAAGTGCCTTAACCGACATTTCATTATTTCAGATATCGATCCTCTTAATGAAGATCCAGCACCATTCACCAACGGCTGGATCCATGCATGTCCCTTGGACTCCGTCGCACGAAACCCACTCCGGTCCCCATCCACCACCCAAAAAGCAAAAACCTTCATCTACGACCACCTCCAAGCAATGGACCCCTGCGCACATCCCTCCCACCTTTCCCAACATGGTCAATTCCTCGCTCACGGCACAGGACCCTCCGCCAACCCCTTCCCTGTCCCGCAATTCAGTTACTGCTCCAGTCCTCTACACGCTGATATCCGAGTACCCGTACCTTTATCATGGGTGGATGACGTCGAAGGCGAAAGAGATGAAGAAGGTGCGTGGGAGAAAAAGGAAGATGAGCGGCTTCTTTGGAGGGGGCTTAATACGGGCATTCATCATGCGAGCGATAGACCTTGGAGGGATTCGCAGAAGGATCGGTTGGTGGAAATTGCGCAGAGGACAGATGGGAGCGTTGAGGTGTTGGTCATGGACGATCATGGGGATGGGGAGGGGATGGAGGTGGAAGAAATGAAGAAGGCGAGGATGAACCCTGCGATGCTCGATATTGCGTTTGCGGGGAGTCCTAGTCAGTGTGAGCCTGAAACATGTAGGGAGTTGGAGGAGGGGTTTGAGTGGAGGAGGAGGATGAGCGTTAGGGATGCGGGGAGATATAAGTATGTGCTTGATGTGAGTTTGCATTTTTGGGTTCTACGTTGGTTTTGGCTCTTTACAAAAGCGCTACAATCGGTTTCTTGTCGGTTTCTCGTTGTTTCTGCGGAGCGGCTCACGTGTTTGTTTCGCTAGATGGATGGCAATGGGTGGTCGAGTCGGTTTAAACGGCTTATCACGACCAACTCGCTCGTGTTCAAGTCTACGGTATATCCTGAATGGTTCGTTCCCCCCTTCTCTCGCTCCAGTCTAACTCAACCTCACTATTTTTATGTTCCTGCTCCTCTTGTATTCCTACTCTCGTGTCCCACCCCAAACAGGTTCACAGACCGTCTCTCCCCTTGGGTTCACTACATCCCCATCCAAATCGACTACTCCGACCTCTACGACGCCCTCCTCTTCTTCCGCGGTGACCCCTCAGGCCGAGGAGCTCATGCAGACCTTGGAGCGAAGATTGCGAGGAGCGGGAGGGAGTGGAGTAGGGCGTTTTGGAGGAAGGAGGATATGACTGCTTATTTGTTTAGGTGAGTGCAGTTTGCGACCCTTTCAATACACGCAAAGCCAACCGTAGTCTTCAGGTTATTCCTCGAGTATGCAAGAGTTATGAGCGAGGATAGAGACTCGCTTAATTTCGAGTTGTAAGATTTGTTGTTTGGACTATTAGGTGGGTTCGCGTCGTTTATGGGTAGTTTGACGAGTTTGACGATTCGTGTCAGACATACCACGCGCACTCTTTGCTTCATATAGGATGCATGATTCCTACCTCCAATACGCTTTGTACCGCATACTACGCATTCGATCTCTACGCATACCACGCACGATCTTTACCGCATACAACACAGATTCTCACATCAGACACGACGCACGACTTCATACCGCACTCTTAAGTGCTACTTACACGACGATGGGCCTAGGCGCTGGGGACGGGGTGCGATATACGCTACCCTACTCGCTACATACATGCACCGCGTCATTATTCTATATTGCATACCCCTATACGTATACTTCGTCTATTGGGATTAGTGCTGCCGTGGTCCGGTTCCGTTCGGTTCAGAGGTGGTTGGACGAGAACCAAGAACCGGACCAAGGTTCGGTTCTAGGTATTTCAATGAACCTTAGACCGAACCTTTGCGAACGGTTCGCAGCGGTCAGGTTCGGTTTTTTCTCGGTCTGAACGCGAACCGAACGCGAAAAAATTACAGCCAGGAAAAAAAAACATAGGCAAGATATTTGTACTCGTAGTTACATGTCCAATGAAGCCGCATGTCCCTCAGCCTCTACTTCTGCAGAAAGGTGCCCATTCCTATATGCTCCCTTCAGTAGTTGTAGTGCAGTGAACGTGTCAGTCGCGAGTGCATTGCGTCGGATAGTCGAAGTGATTCCTCCGCTTGAGAATGCTTGTTCGGAAGGAACGGCGCTGCCTTGAATGGGTAGATAGTCTCGCGCGATGCGCGCGAGTGTAGGGTATTGCAGCGAGTGAAGCTATTAAGTAGATTTAGCTAGTAGCGAAAAAACAAGTCAAAAAGAAAACTTACCCCCCACCAGGCCACAATGTCATCAGTCTCCTCTAGTGGCGAAGACAAGTACATGTTGAGCTCTTGACGAGGATTGTGAGTAAGGTGGTCTGATGTCTTGCGCGTCCTAATAGCCTCGCGCATCCAATCGTGGAAATGGGGACGGCATCATCAGGATCGTTGTAAAAAACGATGTCTTTGGCATCCTTTAGAGACCCGTCTGGGTTGAGGGCACACTGTGCTTCAGGTTCAGACATTGTACCGGTAGTCGAAATATATCACTCACCTTGCTCCCTTTATATGTGAATACCCAATCTCCTACTAACTCGTAGTATGCATTGACAGATCCTAAAAAAATATATCAATATATCAGATCAATCAGTTTATTGCGCTTGATTTGATGGAAAAGTCGTACCTCGAGCTTGATTGGACAGGTAGGCTTTATCGGACAGCAGGGTGTGCGGGATGCGAACCTCCGGACAGGATAAGTCGAAAAAAGTCTTGAGAATGCCAAAGGTCAAAGTGACCATGGCGAATCTTGAGGATCGAGAAGTCAAAATGACCATAAGCGTGTGCTTGAGCCTTGAAGGCGTTGCAAGGAAGATTCGGTTCCGGGTTCGGAACGGTTCGGGAAGGTCCGAACCTATAGATGAACCGCACAGGAGTTAGCGGACCACGAACCTCGTTCCGGTTCGGTCCGTGCAAAATGCTGGACCATGGACCGAACCAAGGACGAACCTGACCAATGGTCAGGTTCGAACCACGGTTCGGGACTGGACCACGGCAGCACTAATTGGGATGTACGTGTAATTATTGATGTACATAGTATTACACGCTGGATACGTGAATTGTTGTTTCAATGCTACTTAATTTACATGTGTGCTACTGCGTTAAACTATGGCACAACGCTGAAACCAACTTGATCAGCACCAATTTGACGACCAGGTTTCCGGTACCGCTGATCTGAGCCAGCGAAGCGAATGTGAAGGCAAAAGGCTAGGAGGAAGCCTTTGATATTGTTTACCATGTTCCGCGATCCAGACATGTGTCGGACTAAGTTCACCCATCTCAATGCTGATTTGCAACGACTCACTGAAAATAACTGTCATGTCTTAGATTCGAGCCTTCTATCCACGACATATGTTTGCCAGCCACTGATCTGTATATTTCTTATCACAGCGGTCAGAAAGTTCTCTGGGCCCCACGGCAGGTGTTAATTTACTGGCGTGCTGTTTTGCTTGTCCTCATTCTATTCTTTCCAATCCTTTCATGGTGTACCCTCGTCAACTGTAGGATGTTCTAAGTCGAGCACCACACGTATATACATAGTGCTACATTTTCAAGTGAGATGTGACAAGACGGTGAGGAACGTTAACTTCGTTAAGCCAGCATGCAAGTATGACAAATGGACACAACTACAAGGATGAATGGACACAGCCACTGGTTCAGGACAGTTTGAATAAAATCGATGTATCTAGATAGATACAAACATGGCTATGATAATGTGAATTGTTTTGTTTGAACGGCGCGGCATGGCCCACTTCCACCTCCCGATAATGAGATAAAAAGAAGATACGAGCACACAATTTTAATTATAACGACCTTGCATGAACTCCGAGTCTTCTACAGCATGAATGAGTGATGCTGAAGAGTATAGCGCCTGGAGTACGAGATTGTCGAGTGTCGAGGGAAGAAGAGAGAAAGTGTTGTTGAATGACACTTCTAGTGCGGAAACAAATTATGCACTGTCTTGACTCTTGAGGGACTAAAGCAATTGCTAAAGGGGCGATCTCATTAATGATCAACCGATCAACATCGACGATTCTGTCCGCGACGCCGCCGATACATATGCGCTGAATAAGCTGAGCGCGCGGGAACCATTGAACGCAGCGTTCTGGACGAATCCAGATGACGGAAAACAACATCAGGAAAAACCAATCAAGAAGAAACGACTATCTTGAAACCCCCCCCCCCCACTGGAATTGAATCTAATCTATGACAATTTGATGACATACATGCACTTCCCGCAATTCGTAGGCCCTTGGCATCGGAGGCCTTGGAAGCGGATCACTGAATTGTGACGACATTCATTCGGCCACGCTCTTGGACTTCTATGAACGTGCGCGTGAGGGTCCATGAAGAATTCTGGTGTGTGATATCAGCAACTCAAGAGAATCAGTGCGAGAGGCAGCGACGGACTGAGGGCGTGATGCAAAAACTCCTGCGCAACGAGACCAAAGTAGAATTCGACGCTGAACACGATCGACTGGTATGTCTTGTCGTTCTTACCTTGTTTAGTGGGACCGTTTCACCACCTCTATAGCGCCATATCTCCACCTCGAGCACGGAAATGGTCGATAAATTCGTGAGATTGGACCAATACTCGCGCGAAAAACCTTGACCCTGACGCACTGCAAATGTTTCGTAAAGTCAGCCCACGTTCCAAAATGTCACTAGATGCGTACAATCTAAAGCGGCAGTCTGCTGGCATTGCATCTGTTTGAAAGGGTAGATAGGTTCTTCCTTCATCGCCACGGATGTCAATATTCAGCACATAATAGCAAGCCGTCTTCCTACTGTCCCCTTCAGATAGATTTGAACCCATATCACATCCTCCCTCACAAACATTGAACAATGCGTTTTACCTTCGTCCTCCTTCTTGCTGCTGCTTTGACAGCATCAATCTCTGCAGCATCCACACCTGCCAGTGACCTTGCCGACATTGAATCACAGGGATGCCCTACCAATTGCGACTATGATAGCTAATGCAGACACTGCAAGAATAAATCGTGTGTGAGTATGAGTAGTTTGCGTCCTGTATTGAACCACATGACTCACTGGCGTGGTAGTTCCTCTATTCATGCGAGGTCAATTAGTGTGGCAGTGAGTTGTGTTGCTGCCTTCACATAGGTGCAGTATGATTGATAGCACGACGCGTGAGTTACTAGTAGTGAGTTATAGGGGGGGACTCTGAATCGGAGGACATCGGGAGCAACCAAGCTTGAAAGAAGTGGAGACATAGCAGAGAATTATTTTGTATCTGGCCGAGGCAGAATGGAGAGAGAAAATGACTGCTGAACACTGACGTGAGGCAGACATCAAGAACATGACGTGACGACTTTGAAGCTATATCGGGTTAGACGTGTAACCAGTCTGGACTACGTCTTTGAGATGTTAAGAGCTTGACGTGGCTACGCCATACTTGTCCATGGTAGTATACGGCAGGCTAAGTGCCTCTACGACATCTGCTAAACCAACGAAGAACAATTACCCCAAAGGTGTTAAAACGCATACAATACACTACCCGTCACGCACCTCAACTCTCGCAGCACAAATTGATGTCCCTACCTTCCAAGCCTCATTTTCTGCTGTGGTTGATGAAATGCGTTCCTTGGCACGCGCGACCCGCCCATTCTTGCCGAGCGGCAGTATATCGGGCGAAGACATTTGTAGCCATAACTCCTCGTCCTCGTCCGCATCTTCGTCTTTGTCTGTTATATAAGTATTGCCCAAGCTGTCAGGTGAATCAAGTAAAAGGGCCAGATGCGAGAGAACGTTTCTCGTCTGTGCCGAACGGCGTAAGACTTGAGCTGTGGGTAGTGGGAGGGATTGAAGTTCTCCCAGTAGGATATGTATTTAAACTCCCTGCGGTGTATACATTCGAGATTCTCTCGGTGATTAGTGCTGCCGTGGTCCAGTCCCGAACCGTGGTTCGAACCTGACCATTGGTCAGGTTCGTCCTTGGTTCGGTCCATGGTCCAGCATTTTGCACGGACCGAACCGGAACGAGGTTCGTGGTCCGCTAACTCCTGTGCGGTTCATCTATAGGTTCGGACCTTCCCGAACCGTTCCGAACCCGGAACCGAATCTTCCTTGCAACGCCTTCAAGGCTCAAGCACACGCTTATGGTCATTTTGACTTCTCGATCCTCAAGATTCGCCATGGTCACTTTGACCTTTGGCATTCTCAAGACTTTTTTCGACTTATCCTGTCCGGAGGTTCGCATCCCGCACACCCTGCTGTCCGATAAAGCCTACCTGTCCAATCAAGCTCGAGGTACGACTTTTCCATCAAATCAAGCGCAATAAACTGATTGATCTGATATATTGATATATTTTTTTAGGATCTGTCAATGCATACTACGAGTTAGTAGGAGATTGGGTATTCACATATAAAGGGAGCAAGGTGAGTGATATATTTCGACTACCGGTACAATGTCTGAACCTGAAGCACAGTGTGCCCTCAACCCAGACGGGTCTCTAAAGGATGCCAAAGACATCGTTTTTTACAACGATCCTGATGATGCCGTCCCCATTTCCACGATTGGATGCGCGAGGCTATTAGGACGCGCAAGACATCAGACCACCTTACTCACAATCCTCGTCAAGAGCTCAACATGTACTTGTCTTCGCCACTAGAGGAGACTGATGACATTGTGGCCTGGTGGGGGGTAAGTTTTCTTTTTGACTTGTTTTTTCGCTACTAGCTAAATCTACTTAATAGCTTCACTCGCTGCAATACCCTACACTCGCGCGCATCGCGCGAGACTATCTACCCATTCAAGGCAGCGCCGTTCCTTCCGAACAAGCATTCTCAAGCGGAGGAATCACTTCGACTATCCGACGCAATGCACTCGCGACTGACACGTTCACTGCACTACAACTACTGAAGGGAGCATATAGGAATGGGCACCTTTCTGCAGAAGTAGAGGCTGAGGGACATGCGGCTTCATTGGACATGTAACTACGAGTACAAATATCTTGCCTATGTTTTTTTTTCCTGGCTGTAATTTTTTCGCGTTCGGTTCGCGTTCAGACCGAGAAAAAACCGAACCTGACCGCTGCGAACCGTTCGCAAAGGTTCGGTCTAAGGTTCATTGAAATACCTAGAACCGAACCTTGGTCCGGTTCTTGGTTCTCGTCCAACCACCTCTGAACCGAACGGAACCGGACCACGGCAGCACTATCGGTGATGCGTGACCTTGAGCTCCTGAATATAGGTATAGAACTCGAGCTGTCTGGAGGTGGTTTATGCACGGCATTGCGGGGACGAGGATGGTTACTTGCGGTGCGGATACGTTTGGCGGTTACAGCAGGCGCTATTGTCCTGGCGTCTATCTGCAACACCAGTCGTCGACTTGCCGGGTTAGCGCACTGTGTGCTTTGTCCTGCGTTGCGCACTCGCTTGTTGTTGTTTCACTTTGTTCCTGGTGCGGTAGCGAACGATGAATGGTGGGGAGAAGAACCGGGGAGGGATTCGTCTGTAGAGGATCCGTTCATCGGAAAGGGGAAAGTTGGGAAAGAGCCTAGAGCGGAGGAGGGTGCATTTCTCTTGGGGCTTTGATCTGAACCTAAAACAATTGGTCTCGTTGTTGGTCAATACCCACAGAGGTTCAACTACGTCTTCTGTATCCGGTCACGTTCATTCTTGTGGAGAGCTCCGTGCGTCGTTTCAGTGCGCGATGTATCCATGAGGGATATAAGCTGCCATATTGAGAGTTTGTTCAGGAGGGATCGAGACGTTCGATAGAGGAAGATGTGATCAAGTTTGGCTTCTCTTTCTTCCTCATGCTTCTGAGAGCGACTTGGTGTTGCTGGTGGCACTTCGACAGCGGTAACGTGGTGCACGGTGGAGGAAGGAGGAGCTTGACGAAATGAAGGAGAATCTGAATTGAAACTCCCAAAATGCGTATAGAAGCAATTACAGCTCTTTGCATAAAGGATGGCACCGGCGTGAAATTTTGCTCATTGTACACTCACACCCCCTGTAATTCATTATCATCATGCCGTTTATAACTATTCCTGCCTCCAAAAAACACAAGAGCCTGCTAGAGCATGACAGTGACCTTGATTCCAATGGGTCCGATGAGGACGATATTCGAATGAAAGAACTTTTGGAGGAAGAGGAACCTGACTCTGACTCTGACGGCGAAGATAACGAGCCTGAGCAGTCCCAGCCCACAAAGATCCTTACACCACCTTGAGTTTCTTGTAGCTCACATCAGCACGTTCGAGCTTGCGGAAAATTGTCGTGAAATGGACAGATATGAATTGGTTTGTCGCAAGGAGGTGCATGAGCTCATCCAAATGGAGTCGGATTGCCGCAAGTTTCACATCACGACTGATCTTGCGAAATCCCATGTTGCGAAGATGATAATATAAGGGTAGTATGAGCGTACACGAGCAAAATTTCACTAAGCCTAACATTTCTTAATTGAACGAAAATTTCACGCCAGTGCCATCCTTTATGCAAAGAGCTGTAAGGTAACGAGCACTTACCAATCCGCTGGAGATCTCCATTTGTCCTCTAGCATCACATTAATCATTATATAATGTCTTCTCAGTTGGGGTGTTCACTGCGATCCGCGCTGGCATCGGTTTTCTACTACCTCAATTGAGCATACCACAGTATACCCTACTCTGCTTCGCTCGCACCACCACCGTTAGCATGAATCTGAGGGAATATTGTGGTACTTGTTGGCAGCTGGACGAAGCGAAATGATGAATTTATCGCCTAGTCGTGGCTGAGGGGATGAAGGTGGAAGAAGTGCAGGGATGAACCCTGCGATGCTTAACAAGGAGTTGAAGGAAGGGTATTAGGGATGCGGTGAGATATAATTATTTGTTTTTCAGGTGGATGGCAACCGGGGTAGTCGAGTAGTGACGACCAACTCGCTCGTGTTCAAGTCAACAGTATATCCTGAATGGTGTGTTTCTCCTTCTCTTGTCTGAGTCTAATTCAAGTTCACTGTTTTGTATGTTCCTGCTCTTCTTGTATTCCTACTCTCGTGGCGTCCGCTCTTCGTGGAACGTCTCAAACGAACGGGATGACTTTGCTCAAATCCTTGAGCCAGGGAAAGTGCCTCTTCTGACCCTGGACTGAGTCATTTTGATCAGATGCAGCAAGGTTAGAGGATAGATCGAAGAGAATAGCAGACGTGGGAGAACGAACTTGGGAAAGAGGACAGCTGTGTGTGTCACAACACGGGTCATCGATAACGATGAGCGCTCGAGCTGCCGGATGAGCTGTGCTGATCGGCTCCATGACATTTTCATCCCAGGCGAAGTACTTGCTGTTACTGTTGACCCACCATTTCCCTGACCTTGATAATTTCAGCTTTCGCAATTCGAAAATCGTTGCGAGTGATGCTGACGCTACTGTCGAGACCAATGGTGCTGGACCCTCGCGCATGACGGATACACTCCTTCACCTTGGTTATCCCCAGCTACCGGAATCGCGCTTTTAAATCCTTCCTGCAATTCCTTGTATCAGCTATTTAAGGTCTGTTGGCATCATCATCCAGGCCTCCGAGGCAGGTCAGCATATCCAGTGACGCCCGCTCTATTGATGTATATCCTTTAATTAGTACAGCCGGCTATATAATAATGTCCGAGGTCTACTTTCTGGAGTTCAACAAGGGACTCTCTTACGCACAGCCCGTCCCAACCACGGTGCATCACGCATAATGCTGTTGGGAATCTGGAGGATATTTATTAGCATAATCGCGCATATCATAAATCTCCCGAATCTTATACACGCGGATCGTTGATGAACTGCCGGATGAGCTGTGCTGACGACTTCTTCGAGACGCATATGCCATTTTCCTCCCAGGCGAAGTGCTGTTACTGTTGACCCACCTTTCCTCTGACCTTGATAACGGCTTCCGCAATTTGAAAAGCGTCGCTCAGGATCACTGTCATGAGTGATGCTGACGCTCCCGTCGATGCCATATAAACGTATGCATGTTGCCTTACCTCTTGCTACTCATCGCAAGGCCTCATCTTCCGCATAGTATTAGAGACCAGCTACATCAAGGCACATATGCTGTTTCCGTGGGACTTTGGTGCATAGGTCTGATCAGGGGGCTGTATACTATGAACCAAAATAAAGATCTCTTCTTGATGCGGGCACCACTCTCGGAACAGGTATAAACCACGAAGTGTTTCATGACCGCCTTATAGCTCTCGCTCGAGAGATTTGCATTCTAGCATGGCATCCAACATGGCATTCAACATCGATCTGAATAATTCCTTTGGTGCACTATATATCGGCGCTACTATTGGTGCAATGTCAGTCCAATTTTCAATATGAGGGTCGCTCATTTCCGACTGATCTTGATAGTTTTTTCGGTTTGAGCAATGTCCAAGCGTTTCTTTACTTCCAGGCACACAGGGACGAGGGAATCACATTCTACAAAATTGCAGTAAGTCCCTGTGTACTAGAATGAAAGGAAAGCCCCCATTGATCTAACACAATGTTAAGGTATGCTGGCTCTGGTAAGGTTTCTAGCGCTTGTTCGCTGGTGCTACAGTTGACTTGACGATCGCACTCGCAGTTTTCTCGATGCTTTGCATGTCGCTTTGGTCAATCACATCATATACTATTATCTTATCGTCAACTATGCAAATCCGCTAGCACTTCCCGAGATTGTGTGGAGCTTTAAGGTGCGCAATGATCGCAACTATACTGGACTGTTCCCTTTTGATCTCATCACGCGTAGGTGATGATGATCATCGACGTAAGCTATCACGAGCGAGCTATTGCGTGATGTACCTCATCTCATGACTTCTCAGACACTTATTGTGTATACTGTGCACCTGTGAGTATTACTTCGGCCAGTGGATTTTCCTGCTGATATACTTTCGTACCATAGCCTATATCTGCAGCGGATATGGATACGTATGCATCCACTGAGGCTACAATGACACTGAGCTTACCTGATCATCTTAGTTAGCAAAGGGAGAACTAGAATTTTGCCTGCGGTCATGGTAAGCGGTCATATCGCAGCTGGCCTCCTGTCGATCTGAGAATACCATAAGACGGTACCCATTGTCTCGGTTTTAGGCAAGTAAACACAAAGTGTCGTAATTTTTTTTGACTGACGTTGACCCATCTGTATCCCACAGGCGTTGCCATCGGTGAAGTAGAATGCATTTTCTTGATCTGCTACTGACCCTTCCTCTTCACCAGTTCTGCTCAGGGCAATGTAAATAAAAGCCTCGCTGCACCGATTGGCTATCTCACCTAACACATTAATCTAGATTCAAGTGCCATCTTTTTTCGGAGCTGGATAGTATTCGGTGGACCGTCTACCTGGGTTTGGGCGCGGTCACGTTGATCGACATCCTCATCGCCACTTCATTGTGTCACCTCCTTGCTACTGCCAAGATGGGGTTCACTAAGTATGGCTTTTCCTAGTGTTTTTTCTTCTCTGGCTGATAGATAGTATTGTAGAACAGATAGGACACTTCAGACGCTCGTGAGAGACATTATCAATACAGGATGCTTGACAAGGTATGCGTTTCGTATCGTTTCTTTCGCCATCCTGCCACTGATTCCCAACTTTCAGTGTGTTATCGATGGCGTGCATAATCACAGTGAGTGCCCCCTATGGCATTTACAATACCGTGGCTTATCGCCTCCTACAGGGCGCAGTAATGCCAAACAACCTCATCTACCTTGCAATCGAGTGGCTACTGTCCAAATGTACGCTTTGTTAGCTCCGTATTGCACGCAGAAAGCTTATTCGACGCCCTTAGTATATGTGAACTCCTATATGGCTCTACTGAACGCGCGTTATTACCACGATGGAAGCGCACACACTTCACAAGCCCGACCCCCGCAAGTCTACCGCCCAGAGTTACAGGTCAAAGTTTCACAGGACGTATTTCCCCGAATTTCCACATCGGACAAGTTGCAGGTCCCCGACAAGGCTCGGGAACACCCCACTTACTACACTCCTGTCGGGGTCCGTTCGAAGACAGCTGACAGTGCGTACATTTGTTGATGGAGGATTCAGGCGGGATGTGCCCATCCCATTGAAGTGGTCACAGAGTCGTTCTCGAAGTTGTATCAGTGTACCGGCATCTCTCGAGGGTAGACCAGATTTCTGAATATTCAACTCTGCGCCCTGCTTATGAGACATGTTCGGTACTTATCGGTTTCTTAGAATAACATAGACGTGCGACAGGTCGCTCGTTTAACTCACATTCCAACTTGTCCCTGTGACCTTTGACCGTTGTGGGCAGTAAGCCTGGTTGTTCAGGCGAAAATCCCAGTGAGTAATTGGCATCTGTGATAACTGTGGTACATGCGGTACATAACTTGCCATGTTCTTGTTACAACCTGCGAGTGCTTGCCTGACGTATAGCAAGTGACATGTCAAAGTTAAGACAGTACAATGTATTAGGCGGCTCGCAGTTTGAACCGTGTCGATAACTGGAGGTTTGTCAATAGCTCAGTCTACGTCACGTCAACACTCTCAAATTACATCGCATCCACATCGTTCGGTATCGGTCTCTCAACGCCCGCAGAAACATACAAACTCTCCATCTTCTTAGCATACATCGCAAACCGCCTCTCATCCTACTCATCATCCCACATCGCAAGCACTTCCCCCAATCCCGGCCTTGCCCTAACAACATCCCCCCTGATCTCCCTCGCATACCCCATCTCATACCGTCCCAAAAAATGAAAGTTGATCAAATCGAAAGGATTGTCAGTCTCTGAGTGTTGTTTCTCGAGCGTGTGGATGCTTTTTCGTTCATATGCGAGTCTTTCATCAGGTGTGGTGGGGATGGGGATGAGCCCGAACCATGTGAGTGCGTGGTACACACATATATGTGTCTTGTGCTAAGGATCAACTAGATATAGGGCGGAAATTTGAGATCTGATGTAAAGGGGGTATTTCTACTGATCAGGAGCCAGCATGGTAATCAAGACTGTGATAAGTGATCAGAGACCTAGGATACCTTTCCTATATGTCCCTGATGATAGCCCTAAAACCTCAGAGAGATCCATGAATGATTGACTAAATGACAGGTAAAATGACATATGTGTGAAAAGTGACAATTGACATCTTTTCACACAAAGTCACATTTATATATGATACAGGTTGAAGGTATCATTAAAAATATGTAGGATATATGGTAAACTACCTAAGGAACCTATACTACCTAATGCCCTGAGGATAGATGGTGGGTTGAAGAGATGTAGTGTAAATATGAGTTGACCCAGCATTAAAGTCCTACCACTGCTCAACTGACCATTGTCGATGTTTTGGGCCTTTGAAGTTTCCCACACTCAATTTGTCATCTATTTCACTTCCTCAGCACTCAATTCTTGTTAGATTGTGCTATAAATCTGTATATATAATACTGAATATTTTTCAAATGTACTCCAGGTTTCTGATTATCAAGATTCGATGTTTTGAAGGTATGGTCCCCTTATCAGTAGAAATAGCAAGTATATACACTACCCTCAACACTCCAGCCTATTTTGAGCTGATCCTTAGTACAAGACACATATATGCATGTACCACTGATGATATATGAGCTGGGTGGGCCATGTGGGCAAGGGTGAAATACTGAAAAACATCAAAAACATCAAAATGCGACTTTCTATTATTTTGTTCCTGTAGAAGGATCCTGCATGTATCATGGGCTAGCTATATGATAGATATACTCTAAATATGCATAGGAATATGCCCCTCACCCCCCTTGAGGTCCGGTCCTGCAGGAAAATCTTTCACAGGGGGTAAACCACCAGAAGAGGGGGGTACACTGTGCAACATGGCATTCTCCTATGGTCCTGGGCTCCTTATACATTGTTCCCATTGTTAAATAGATGCTGGGAATCATTTTTATGAGTCTGTCCACCTAGAAATAATCAAATGAGAACATATTTTGTGATTTCCTGCATATATACTATATCTATTGATGTAGGACGCTTCAGGGGGTCAAA